>NC_042632.1:37959298-38259298 GCF_901001135.1 Rhinatrema bivittatum
ATCATCATTATTGTCATCATCTATCTTGGTTTAGGCAATAGTGCCTATTCCAGCTTCATTACAGATCATCCTGGTTCCATCTTCTGCCTCATTTTCCTGTAGCTCAATATTGAAGAGTTTGTATCTGGAATCTTCCGTGTTCCAGTCTTTCTACATGTTAGTTTCCATCACTATTCCCTCCAACTCTGGCCTAGGAAAGCCTGCATGTATTAGATCTCAGAAACTAAGAGCTGGTTAATATGTGGCTAGAAAACCACCAGGGAAGACCAAATGCTCTGGACTACAGAAGGTAAGGGCAAAACTCATCAGTGCCCTGCTAAGGAATGATTAGGGTGGGACCATGATTGCTCATAAGCAGTCAGAAAGATGAGCAATGAGTTTCCATTATTCTTTATAATATTTGAGTTGCTCATTCATAAAACTTTGTAGGCTTCCTAAAGAATGAATTTTATTATCTGTTAAATTTTTCACTTTTTTCTGTATTTGTTTTCTAAAGAAAAAAAAATTCCAGGAAAATATAGCTGCAGATAAGTGAGATTTCAATATTCTGTTTAATCCATTGCTAGCATAGTTGGAAACATAAATTTTCTCTCCTTGTCAACAATATGTTGTACAATGATGATAATGAGAACTAAAAAGAACATAGCCATAATCTTATAATGGAATTTATGTGGTTATTTATGGACATATTGCAATACATTTTCAGAGAGAACAATAAGTTATTATTTTCTATTAAAAAATAAGTTTTTACTGCAAAGACATTCTCAGAAAATAAAGATACAAAAAGAATGCCTGGGTGTATAGGATACAACAGGGCTTCCCAAATCTGTCCATCCGACCCAACGGCCACTCTGGTTTTCAGAATACCCACAATGAATATTCATGAGATAAATTCACACACATTGAGGTCAATATATTCAGCAAGCAGACATTTAGCTGGGTAACTTGTTCCAGATATTCAGTGAGATAAATGTCCCACTGAATATGCCCTGTAGCTGGATAACTTGGAACCTAACTGGCTTTCTTTTGAATATCATTGGTTAGGTATAAAGTTACCTGATCCCCATATGGCTGGATAACTTTAGTCTTAACCAGCTATATTCAAAAGGATATAGCCAGTTAAGTGCTGAACTGCAGATTAAAAAAAAAAAAAGTCTGAGGCCTTGTGGGCTTATTACTTCTCCCACCCGAGCTAGAAATTCACACAGGCCACACCTGCAAACTCTTCCCCAAACCACTCAAAGTCTTCTCAAAACAGCATATGTTAAAGAGCCAGTGCTCTCCTACCCCTACTTCTAAACATGTCTTGATCCTGCCAAAATTGCACCAACATTTGGCTTCCTGGGTCCCCTTCCTTTCCCCCTCACCCCAATACTAAGCTCTCTCATCTTCTCCAGCCCATATCATGGTTCTAACTTCCTGTGACCTGGGCCCGGTGCTTCCCGTATAGCTCCCCTAGTAATGCTTGAGGAGCCGGGCCCAGGCCGTGGAATGCTGCTATCATGATCCCAGCTGAAGAGAAATGATGTAAAGATACTGACAGGGTGGGAAGGCTAGGGTTGGGATGTGGGAGAATGGAGGGAGGGGGGTGACACAATAAGCCAAATGTTGATGCAAATTTGGAAGGACTTAAGGAGTGGGCAGTGGGATGCCGGCATTGACCCTTTAACCTATGCTGTTTTGAGAATTCTTTACTTGGAGGGGTTTGGAGGGGGCAGCTTGTATTTGTAGCTTGGGTGGAGGCAGTGATAGGGTCACAAGGCTCATAATATATATATATTTATTTTTTTTTTTTTTGCTACAGCTTGGCACTTTATTGGTTATATTCTTTTAAATATAGTTAGTAAAGGCTAAAGTTATCTGTCCACATGGGGCTGCCTCCTGCCTCATTTCGGGCAAGTGCATTTAAAGATATCCGAAAGCTAACTCAATCAGCTAATTTGTCCTTGACTCAGAAAGCCCCCAGAATGCCCTTTTCTTATTTAGTTAAATCTTAGACAGATAATCACTTATCCATCTAATGTATAGCCAGATAAGCAAGGGGGATAATCCAAACTTTACATTAGCCGGATAACTTGTGCATTATCTGGTTCAAAGTCTAGTCAGGTGCTCTATTCGTTTTGTTTTGGCAGTACGCATGCATCTGACAAATGGATAGTATGCATGCAGAAACAAAAGGTTTGTGCATCCCACTGAATTGAATCAAATGAATGGAGCAACAAATGCACATGCCTATCACCAGTGCTTTGAATATAGACCCTACTGAGTGTCCACTGTATACAAATATAGCTCATGCTTATTCATTGTTGATAACTTGAAAACCTGACTATGGGGTCACCTGAACAGGATTGGGAGACCCACGAGATATAAAGAGGAAAGGAAAGTGGTGAGAGAAGCACAAATAGAAGGAAAGAGACTGTGAAACATGACCAGCAATGAAGAAGAAGGCTTTAATGCAGATTCACTAAGAATTGTCCTTTTCTTACTAATACAGCTATTAATTAGAAGAAAGAGAGCTAACAGATATCGCTTAAAGCCCCTGATATTTTGCAAGGTGCTGTAATACTAATCATTATTAGAATCCTGGCAGACCTTGCACTGAAGTGCAGTATATGACTTAGAACAAGACCAATTAGTAAAGGCAGTGGTCATAATAACATTTGAACCATGCACATTATTTTTTTTTTTTTAAGTGTGAAAGTTTGGTATAAAATATATTAAGGCACAAAAAGAATGCAGACATAAGATCAAAACAAGGGAGCACAAACAAGCAAGTCGATATTTTGAGCAATCTCTTGCTAGTGCTGCTTCTGCTGCTTTAAAATGAAGGCAAGATTGCAGGCAGCAGTTCAGAAATTCAATTTACAACCCTGAATATAGCAAAATCATTATCGCTCGGATACATGAACTGGAAAGAGACCAGCAAAGAGAACGTAACATGTGGTATGTGGGTGAGTCTTATAAATACATTTACAAAACCTTGTTCATGGGGTTTTCAGATTTTTTTGTTAGATGCTGCAGTCATACATAGGATTTTAAAACATCCCTCTAATAGAATATGGAAAGGGATATATAGGGCCTGATTTACATTTTTTTTCCCCCTTAGACTCAGGGAAGATAATTTTCAAAAGCATTTCTGCAGGTAAAATAGAGTTTTACCCAAAGAAAATACCTTTTATAAAATTCCTTGCCCAAAATGAGGGATAAACTGAATGTGAGTTTGTCCTATTCATGCATAGGTTTACCTGGACTGAGCAGAGACATTTCTGGGAATAGGGTTAAAGAGGGGTTTGCACATATTTTATTATTATATATATTATATATATTATATTATATTTACATATAATGACACTGTCAAAAAGTTTTAGTTATCTGTAAACCGATACGATGTGCAAACGGCTATCGGTATATAAAAACCTATAAATAAATAAATAAATAAATAATATTGAAACATAGAAACGACGGCAGAAAAGGACCAAATGATCCACTCAGTCTGCCCAGCAGGTTACCCCCATGCTGTTTCCCAGACCGTAAAGGTCAGGACCCTCGGATGCTGTTTGAATCCAATTTCCCTTAACCCTTTCTGTGGAAGCAGAGAGTTGGAACTGCATCAGAAGTATCAGGCTTCGTGATTAAGGGTAGTAAAAGCCGCACCAGCAAGTTACCCCCATGTTTATTTGTTCCCCAAACCATAAAAGTCAGGTCCCACATTGGTTGCTGTCTGAATCCAATTCCCCTTTTCTCACTGCCATTGAAGCAGAGAGTAATGAAGGAGGTGCATTAACAATATCAAGGTTTAATTGTTATGGGTGGTAACCGCCACACTAGCACGTTACCCCCCGTTACCCCCATGCACGCTTTCCTTTATTTCCAACCTCTGGCCTTAAGGGATCCACAGTGTTTATCCCATGCCCCTTTGAATATGTGTATACGTTGGATTATAATATGTATGTATTTAAATTTTCCCCAAAAATGTCTGCATACATTTTAGCAGATATAATTGTGTGCAAGTAGATTTAGAGGGATAATTTGCAAAGAGGACTTATGCGCATAAATCCACTTTGAACATGGCAAAAGAGCCGCACAGTGTTACTACCATTACTACTATTATTTTTCATTTCTAAAGACACACATTGCACCTAAGAGAAAGTCCCTGCTTCATGGAATTTGTAGTCATACATGAGTCCGTGGGAAGTGCATTTATTGTAGACTGTAACTTTGAAACCGGCGAGTGTGTTTACGAGTGCATCAGCCTGTGCCCAGGAATGTGGCTATTTTATAACTTGTGTACATATATGCATGCATGTTATAAAATAGCCTGGCCACAGGCACGTGTGTGCCATATTTTAAGTGGGCATAGATATGTGTGTGTAAATGCCACTTCTACCACGTAAATCAGGATTTTAAAAGGGGCCTATGTGACTCTATTCCAGATTTACCAGTTTGTCCCCACTTCACCCAGTTAAGAAAGAGGTTCTTCAAATCCCCTAGTTTAATAGCCTTCACTTGCCTCAATTATCCTCAACCCTTACAACCCTGCAGATCTGCTTAATTTTTTCTGTTTTTTAAAGGTAAGTGGCAGGAGGCCTCTGTGTGCGTCAGATCATTTATTTATGCACACATCTCAGGTTCAAACCCCGAAACACCCATGTCCCGCCCCTTTTTGAAAACTTTTGAGATGTGCACACTACGGCATTACGTACTTATCTGGGCAGCTTTTTAAATCTTCTCAGTGTGCACAAGTCCGAGTTATTCACACATCCCCAGATTGATATGCACGCCGGGCTTTTAAAATTCACCTTTTAGGGTTTAAAAAGGTGAGTTTTAAAACTAGATTTGAATATGGCCAAAGAGAGCATGATTCACTGACTCAAGAAGTATTTTCTAAACATATGGCACAGCAAGGTAGAAAGCATGGTGTCAAGAGCTGATGGAGGAGCGCTCAGATAAGATCAACTTGCCTGATGAACATAGTTCACAAGGAAGGACACAAGGAGAGAGAAGAAAAGACAGGAATTGAGGAGCTGAAGAGTGAATGCACTTATAGGCAAGTAAGAGAAGCTTGAACGGCATGAGAAAGCAGACAGAGAGCCAGTGTTACAGAATTACCCCCACAATGGGAGAAAATCAGAACCTAATGGTGTAGAATTCAACTTCCTTTAACATTTAGCAAAAAAAAAATAATATATATATATATATATATATTTTTTTTTTTTTCACAGTAGAAAAATGTACCATATTCATCAGAGCACTTTGGGAACATTATAGAGGGCATTACAAATATTTAACCTTGCTCTTATGGCTAGGCCAGTATATATCTGTAGAGATAATGTTTGTTGTTGGAGCACAGATTCCAATAACAAGACAAGTACATAACTTGGGGACAATTATGGACACTATGTTGTCACTTCGACTACATTTGAGCAAGGTGGTTAAGAACAATGTTTATAAGCTCTGGATGTTGTACATCTATTCCTAACAGAGACTGATCTAAAAATCATCATGCACTCTTTAGCAATATCATCACTTGACTATTGTAATGCTTTATATGTTGGGTTGCTTCAAACAACTTTACGTGCGCTCCAACTTGTCCAAAATGCTGTGGGTCGAATAATTGCCAGGACATGAATTTGAGAGCATATTAGACCACTGTTAATGAAGCTCCACTGGTTATGAATAATCTGATGAGTGAAATTTAAAATTCTGCTGTTGGTTTTTAAAGGTTTTAATAGATTGGCAGCCCCTACATTTAATGCAGCCTTAAAAATTTACCAGCCCACATGTAATCTTAGATCAGCATCTCAGAGTTTATTGTGTGTTCCATCTTTCAAGCAAATAAGAGTTGAATTCAGAGAATGGCCTCTATGTGTTCAAGGCCAATTCCTATGGAATGCATTGCCTAGACTTATAAAGGAGGAACTGTCACTGCTGAAATTTCAAAAAATGATAAAATCTCATTTATTCCAAGAGGTCTTAACTGTCTGATGGACTGCTTTTTGTAGCCTTTGAATGTTACATTGCATTGTTACTTGATGTAATGAAATAGCAAATTTCTTCAGTGACAAAATTGTGAACCTAAAAACCAAAATCCCAAACATAACTAAGCAAGAAATCAAAATGCAAAAAAGAGATGTTACACAATGATCTACATTCAACGAGATAACAGAACTGGAAGTTGAATCCATGCTAAAAAATCTAAATCCAGCCCCACACGTAATTGACACACTACCAACTATGGACATAAAAACAATAGCCAATACAGTATCTCCAATATTAGCGAAGATCATAAATCTATCCTTAGAGGAAGGAGCAATGCCAGATATACTAAAAGGAGCAATCATAAAACCAATTATAAAGAAAAAAAACAGTGACCCTCTTACCCTGAGCAATTACAGACCAGTATCAAATCTACCATTAATTGTAAAATTAATAGAAAAAACTGTATAAAATCAACTAGCTGAACACTTGGACAACAATAATATACTGTACCCATCACAACATGGCTTCCGTAAACACTACAGCACAGAGACACTGCTACTTTCACTAACAGACAATATCATGAGAGGTTTTGTTAGTGGAAAACATTACATTCTAGTGATGCTAGACCTTTCATCAGCATTTGATACAGGAAATCATGACATACTATTAAAAAGATTAGAAGAAATAGGATTACTCAACAAAACAATAAACTGGTTCAGATCATATCTGAATAGAAACATAGAAATGAAGGCAGAAGAAGACCAAACGGCCCATCCAGTCTGCCCAGAAAGCTATGCACTTTATCCATTTTTTTCCCCTTTTTTTCTCTCCCACCTGTTACTATTGGCTTCCAGTACCCTCCAGCCCTAATTCCCTAATGAATAACAGATATTTCCAAGTACATACAAAGATGTAAGATTAGAAAAAATAAACCTTCAAACAGGAGTACCACAAGAATCAGCCTTGTCCGCAACACTCTTTAACATATACCTGCTGCCTTTGTCACCTCTTAGCAGGTCTGGGCATCATACATTACATATATGCTGATGACATTCAACTAATCCTACCCATCGATGACACAATTGAAAAAAACATTAAACCTAGCTAACATGTACCTAGATATTATCATGTCGTTAATTGAGGGAACCCTCAACATCAATATCAACTTGATACTGATGTTGAGGGTTCCCTCAATTAACGACATTATACAGATATAGGGGACCTATTGTACTGTATTTTTTCTACCTAGATATTATCAGTTACTAAACCAAATGGAGCTAGTTATTAACATTGAAAAAACAGAATTCCTACATTTAGAATGAAAGAATATAGACATCATTCAGAACCCAATTACACTCAAAAACAACCAGAAAATAGAATTAGCAGAGAAAGTACAAAATCTTGGAGTAATAATTGACATGGAACTAAGCATGAAACAACACATATCTTTAAAAGTAAAGGAAGGCTATGCAAAGCTCATGGTTCTCAGGAGATTAAAACCACTATTAACACCTACAAACTTTCGATCAGGGCTACAAGCTTTAATATTTGCTAGAACTGATTACTGTAACACCGTACTACTAGACTTACCATACATAACGCTAAGTCCACTCCAAATACTACAGAACACTGCAGCAAGAATTCTGACTGGTAAAAGAAAAAGAGATCACATTACCAAAACCCTGGCTGAATTACACTGCTTACCCATTGAGCCCAGAATACAGTATAAAACACTATGCACTATACACAAATTAATACATAAAAAAGCAGAATGGCTGAACACAGCACTTCATCTACATGTCCCTCATAGAAACCTGAGATCAGCCAACAAAGCACTCCTAACTATACCTGCCGTCAGAACAGCAAAACTAACCCAAGTAAGAAAAAGGGCATTATCATTAGCAGGACCTATACTATGGAACACCATGCCTCTAGGGATCAGATTACAAAGAGACATAAAAACTTTTTAAAAAAAAGTTTGAAAACCTGGCTCTTTAAACAAGCATATAACAAAGAGAATGGAGAATAGAAAACAGAAAGGAGTAGGGAGCAGGCAGTAGAACATCCACGCACAGCACCTAACCCAATATGTGTGTTTTGTTTTTTTATTTTATCTCACTACTAAAGGAAAGATTCCGTTTTTAAAATTATACTTGTTATTAAATATGATACAGGTATAAAAGGACAAGATTTATCACATTCACCAAATAGTATTTATCACAAAATTATGTAACCAAACCTTTATGGCACCTGTTTAGATTATATGGTTCTATACATTTATTCAACATTAATTTATATGCCTTACTGTAAACCATTGTGATGGTACTTAACGACGGTATAGAAAAGTTTTTAAATAAATTAATTTGTAAAGGGGCACTTTGATCTGTATCTTATGTATGTGGGTCTTTTTAAGCATGCATTTATTTGTTTTTAGGATATTATATTTGTCTGTTTTAATATTTATGTATTCATTATTTGAAAAGACTTATAGCCCGCGCTCTCCAATGTTCGCGATGGGTTACAATTAAAACAATCTATAATAAAAACATAAAAACAAATAGAATCATGATTAGTACATACATTTAATACAAATCCTGGATATGAGGGCCTGAGCAAGGGATGATGAAGTGGAATATATTTGGGCCACAGTAAAAGACTAAGCTAGCTAAGGATCACAAAGGTCTTTGAAAGTTTGGATGAATAGACGGTATTTCAGAATTTTTCTAAAATTCTTGGTGTTAGATATGGATCTTAGATGAGGCGGGATGGAATTCCATATTAAATTGGACTGGCAATAGAAAATGCCCATTCATGGGTTATTGCGAGCCTGATGGTTCTTAGAAAAGGGACTTCAAGTAGAAATTGATTTTGGAATTTTAAACTACATGAGGGAACATAAAAGTGTAAGATGGCATGAAATCACAAACTGTTGACATTACATATCAAACTGTGTATTGTAGATAAAATTTTATATGTTCTCCATTGAACTGGCAACCAATGTAAAGAGAACAAAACTGGTGTAATGTGGTCATGTATCTTTGTATTTATAAATAAATGGGCAGCAGAGTTTTGGATAAGTTGGAGAAGTTTGATAGTGGATTGAGGTAAACTGACATATAGTGAGTTACAGTAGTCAATGCCTATAAGTACTAATGAGAACAGTTCTGAAATCACTCGGATCAAGTAAGGGTTTTATGTGCCTAAGGAGGCAAAGCTTCTAGTAAGAATTTTTTTATTAACATTTTTATTGAGGGTTACTACACTTAACAACCAGACATCCAAGACACAGAATATACAGCAATCAAAATTTGCTAATAAACATCAATTCAACAGTCCTATCTACATCCTGTGATAATCTTAAAACTGTACCCCAAGTTTTCATAATTACACCCACTCCCCCCTCTCCCCCCCCCCCATACCCCCTCCGCCCTTCCCCCAATCCATCAATCTTGAAAACTAGGACGTTAGGAAAGTAAAATACGCTGCCCAGCAAAAAATGAACATATAGTAATCAAAGAATCTTAGTAAAGATTTAAATACTGATTTGATTTGTGATTTTATATCTAACTTGGAGTCAAAAGTGATGCCAAGATTCCAAGCATTTTGGGTGATATGGAGAGTGGTGGTGGTGTCAACAGAAAAAGTATTTGGGATAGCACTGAAATCGGGATTACCAAGGATCATTATCTTGGTTTTTGATAAATTCAGACACAGTTTATTATGGGTTTTAACCATTTATTAATCAAGGATAAACAGAGAGAAATAAATTGGGCTGTGGAGTGCCAATTTTGCGAGCTGGAAAATAAAATTGAATTGAATGCATAAATACAGTAAGAGAGACAAAGTAAAAAGAAGTTGACAGTTGGGGAAAGGTATATGTTAAATAGAACAGCTGAAAGTGCTGAACCCTGAGGTATTCCTGTGTACATTGTGGACAATGATGAAGTAGCTGAATCTATGTGGATTTCCTGAGATCAATTTGCAGATAGGACTTGACTGTACCAGTCAAGCCGGTATTGGCAAGGCGAGAGGGTAGTATATCGTGATTGATAGTATCAAATGCTGTGGAAAGATCTAGAAAAATCAAGACCTTTGAAGTACCAGAATCAAACCCCCAATGAATTACATCAGTACTAGATAAAGGAGTATCTCAGCACTATGATATGGTCTAAATTCAAATTGATATTGATCTAATAAGTTCATTTAGGTAGTTAGTGAGTTGTTTTAATACTACAGATTCGATTATTTTAGAAAGAAATGGAAGTGAAGATATAGGCCAGAAGTTACTAGCAGTTGTAGATTTATTTTGGTTTGTTACAACAGAAGCAGTTTTTAATGAGTTACGGAGGATACCAGTTGACAGGGAGGAAGTAACAATCTGAGCAATTGGAGGAGTGATATCATTCTTGATAAGTTTTAACAATAAGGCAGAACAAGGTGTTAAAGGGCATGTGGAGAACTTCATTTTGGATATGATTTGGGTAATTTCAGTACTTGCCACATTATCAAACATATCCCAGACAATGTTTGGTGTGACCTCAGATGTTGGATGACTCCCAGTAAGAACATAAGAACATGCTATACTGGGTCAGACCAAGGGTCCATCAAGTCCAGCATCCTGTTTCCAACAGTGGCCAATCCAGGCCATAAGAACCTGGCAAGTACCCAAAACTAAGTCTATCCCATGCTAGTGTTGCTAATAATAGCAGTGGCTATTCTCTAAGTCAACTTAATTAATAGCAGGTAATGGACTTCTCCAAGAACTTACTCAATCCTTTTTTAAACATAGCTACACTAACTACACTAACCACATCCTCTGGCAACAAATTCCAGAGTTTAATTTGCGTTGAGTAAAAAAGAACTTTCTCCAATTAGTTTTAAATGTGCCACATGCTAACTTCAAGGAGTGCCCCCTAGTCTTTCTGTTATCCGAAAGAGTAAATAACTGATTCACATTAACCCGTTCTAGACCTCTCATGATTTTAAACACCTCTATCATATCCCCCCTCAGCTGTCTCTTCTCCAGGCTGAAAAGTCCTAACCTCTTTAGTCTTTCCTCATAGGGGAGCTATTCCATTCCCTTTATCATTTTGGTCGCTCTTCTCTGTACTTTCTCCATCGCAACTATATCTCTTTTGAGATGCGGCGACCAGAATTGTACACAGTATTCAAGGTGCGGTCTCACCATGGAGAGATACAGAGGAATTATGACATTTTCCGTTTTATTCACCATTCCTTTCTAATTCCCAACATTCTGTTTGCTTTTTTGACTGCCACAGCACACTGAACTAACGATTTCAATGTGCTAGACCTCCCATGATTTTAAACACCTCTAGATCTCTTTCTTCGGTGGTAACTCCTAATATGGAACCTAACATTGTGTAACTATAGCATGGGTTATTTTTCCCTATATGATTCACCTTGTACTTATCCACATTAAATTTCATCTGCCATTTGGATGCCCAATTTTCCAGTCTCAGAAGGTCTTCCTGCAATTGTATCATCTGCAAATTTGATTACCTCACTCATTGTATTTCTTTCCAGATCTTTTATAAATATATTGAAAAGTACGGGTCCCAATACAGACCCATGAGGCACTCCACTGCCCACTCCCTTCCACTGAGAAAATTGTCCATTTAATCCTACTCTTTGTTTCCTGTCTTTTAGCCAGTTTGTAATCCATGAAAGGACATCACCACCTATCCCTTGACTTTTTACTTTTCCTAGAAGCCTCTCAAGAGGAACTTTGTCAAATGCCTTCTGAAAATCCAAGTATACTACATCTACCGGTTCACCTTTATCTACATGTCTATTAACTCCTTCAAAAAAGTGAAGCAGATTTGTGAGGCAAGACCTGCCTTGGGTAAAGCCATGCTGACTTTGTTCCATTAAACCATGTCTTTCTATATGTTCTGTGATTTTGATTTCCACTATTTTTCCTTGCACTGAAGTCAGGCTAACTGGTATGTGGTTTCCCAGATCACCCCTGGAGCCCTTTTTAAATATTGGGGTTACATTAGCCACCCTCCAGTCTTCAGGTACAATGGATGATTTTAATGAAAGGTTACACGTTTTTACTAATAGGTCTGAAATTTCATTTTTTAGTTCCTTCAGAGCCCTGGGGTGTATGCCATCCGGTCCAGGTGATTTACTACTCTTCAGTTTGTCAGTCAGGCCTACCACAACTTCTAGGTTCACTGTGATTTGGTTCAGTCAATCTGAATCATCACCCATGAAAACCTTCTCTGATACGGGTATCTCCCCAACATATTCTTTAGTAAACACTGAAGCAAAAAAAATAATTTAATCTTTCCACAATGGCCTTATCTTCTCTAATTGCCCCTTTAACCCCTCGATCATCTAACAGTCCAACTGACTCCCTCATAGGCTTTCTGCTTCTGATATATTTTTAAAAAGTTTTTATTGTGAGTTTTTGCCTCTACGGCCAACTTATTTTCAAATTCTCTCTTAGCCTGTCTTATCAATGGCTTACATTTAACTTGCCAATGCTTATGCATTATCCTATTTTCTTCTGTTGGATCCTCCTTCCAATTTTTGAATGAAGATCTTTTGGCTAAAATAGCTTCTTTCCCCTCCCCTTTTAACCATGCTGGTGATCATTTTGCCTTCTTTCCACCTTTCTTAATGTGTGGAATACATGTGGACTGTGCTTCTAGGATGATATTTTTTTTAACAATAACCATGCCTCTTGCACACATTTTACCCTTGTAACTGCTCCTTTCCGTTTTTTCAAACTATTTTTCTCATTTTATCAAAGTTTCTCTTTTGAAAGTTTAGCACGAGAGCCATGGATTTGCTTACTGTCCCCCTTCCAGTCATTAATTAAAATTTGATCATATTATTTATTTATTTTTCTATACCAGTGCTTGATTTTACATATCACATCGGTTTACAGTCAAACAAAAAAATGCAGGAAATCGGGCGTTTCCTTTGTCTAATACATTGAACATTTATGACATGGAAATGGTTAACAAGGGATATGAAAGGATCATGGAGTTGGTTAACGAGAGAGAGGAACATTAATGGAGGACAAAGCGAAAGGAACTCTTATATTGTAGTCAGGCATAGGATTTACATCTTACAGTTAAGGACAAGGCAGAAGAGCTTCTATTTTACAGTGGTCAGGCCCAGAAATAATATCTTGCATTGGAGTCTCAGTGGTTAGTGAGAGGTTAATAGAATAGTAAGGGTGTATGTCGGTTGTTGGGGGGCTATTTGTTGACAGGGCTGTAGGGGTTTGTTCTGGTGTGGGAGTTCAGTCATGTTATTGCTGCGAAGGCTTTAAGAAATAGCCAGGTTTTAAACTTTTTCTTGAAAGATTGGGGTGATGGGTCTGTTCTGAGTTCTGTGGGGAGCTTGTTCCTCAGGGTGGGTCCAGCAAGTGATAGCGTTTGTTCTCTTGTTGATAATTTGTGTGTTTTGTTTCTTTTGGTGATGGTGTTTGTAGGAGTCTGGTGTTTGATGAGCGAAGGCTCCTTGGTGGAATGTGGAGGTGAAGGGGTGGAGTTAGCCAGTTGGAATTGTTGCTTTGGAGAATTTTATATACAATGGTTAAAGCTTTGTATTTGATTCTTTGATGAATGGGCAGCCAGTGTAGCTGTTTGAGTATAGGTGTGTTATGCTCCATTCTTCTGCTGTTGGTGAGAGCTCTGGCAGTGGCATTTTGTAGGAGTTGGATGGGTTTGAGGTATGATGCTGGGAGGCCTAGGAGTAGGGAGTTGCAGTAATCAAGCTTGGAAAACAGGAGGGCCTGTAGGACTGTTTGAAAGTCTTGTGGGTAGAGGAGTGGTTTAAGTTTGTGTAGGATCTGGAGTTTGTAGAATCCGTTCTTCAAGATGTTGTTGATGTGTTTTTTGAAGTGAAATTGGGTATCTATGATAATGCAACAAATCCGACAAAGGTTTTTTGCTAAGGAAAGTAGTTGGTTGTTTTGTTGGTGTGTGTGGGGTCTGTACTGGGAGGTGGTGTAGGATTGTTGGATATGTAGATGATTTCGATTTTGTTGTGACTGAGGGTGAAGGATAGTTGAGAGAGAAGGTGTTTTATTGTGCTCAGGTGGGAGTTCCATAAATTTAGGGTGTGATCAATTGAGTGATTGATTGGGAGTAGAATTTGAACATTGTCAGCGTATATGTAGTATAATAATCCTATTTCACTTAGTAGTTTGCATAGAGGGGTCATGTAGAGGTTGAACAGTGTAGAAGATAGGGAAGATCCTTGCGGGACTCTGTATGGAAGGGGTATTCGTTTGGATTCGGTGTCGTTGATTTTGACTTTGTAGGACCTGTTTGATAGGTAAGAGTTGAACCAGTTGAGGGTTGTGTCGTGGAGGCTGATTTCCTTTAGCCTGTGGATTATTATTATGATTATTATTATGATCACTATTGCCAAGTGGCCCCACCACCGTTACCTCTCTCACCAAATCCTGTGCTCCACTGAGAATTAGATCTAAAATGGCTCCCTCTTTTATCAGTTCCTAAACCAATTGCTCCATAAAGCTGTCATTTATTCCATCCAGGAACTTTATCTCTCTAGCATGGCCCGATGATACATTTACCCAGTCAATATTCAGTGAGTGAATTGGCCTCAGGAAATTTGGGCCCATGATCACGATTTTTTGTGAGAAATTTTACAGGAAGAGAACCTGTGGGTTATTGTTAACAGCATGAATACATTTTGAGTAATAATTCTTTTTAGCTAAATTACCAACAGTGAAAGATGTTGGTTATAGAGGTCTGGATTCACAGATGTTCTACATTTCTTCCATGCATGTTCAGATTTACAAAGGTCTTTCTTTTATAATGCTAAGGTATGAGTGTACCATGGACCGTAGGATGTTCTTCTACATGATAACTTTCTTACCGGGGGGGAGCAATACTTTCCATTGTGCTTTTACTTTTTATAAATGTTTCTTTGCTGTTTTAATTATGTTGATAGGCACTTTAGAAATTTTTAAATAAATAAATAAATGTCAAGTTGGAACAACTTTATTAAAAGTGTGAGAGGGTCCTAGTACTGGATCTGTTTAAGATGATGATCATGCAATGCTATATAGGGCCATGCCTGGGAAATATTTTTTTCTATTTTAGTACTTTTCTAAAAGTTTTGATTTGTTTAATGTTTCTTTTTCTATGATTAATTTCTTGAAACTAAATATGCAGTCATTAAATTAATAAAAAAGGAAAGAAAAGAAATAGAAATGCCCTCAAAACCTCTGACCACATGGCCCACCCTTACCTATTCCATGGGGGTCTCTAAAAGAGAAGGGGGCAAGAGCAAACCCCAGTTGCTCCTGACCTGCTGGATCCCAGTTCCAGAACTGCATAAGCTGGCCTTGAGACTGGTGCCATTTTATTTGGCCACAAAGCATGCAACAATATTATGGCTGTAAAATGAAATGGTGTTGATCTCAGAGTTGGCTGGTACCATTTTGGAATGGGAACCAGTGGGGCAGAAGCGACTGAAGATCTCACCTACATTTCTATTTTCTACCCTTTGAAAGTAGTAAACATGACTATGGAAGGTATATAAGCTGCAGGAGACAGTTTTGTTTACAAATTTCATGCACTATTTGCTAACAGCACACATTGGAGCTCCTCTCAGGGATTATATTACCCCAGTATCAAAGTCCTTGCATTGGCTTCCAGTTAGCCAAAGAATTAAATTTAAAGTATTATCTTTGCCTCATCGAGCAATCTATGGGCAAGAGTATTTGAAAAAAACAAGTGACCTGGTATCTTCTACCCCAAACATTGCATTCTGAGGGGGTTTGGTTGTTATCTGCTCCTGGAGTCACTAAAATTAGATTACAGGAAACTAGGAACAGGGCCTTCTGTTGTGTGGCATCATCCTTATGGAACAGTCTTCCTTTGGAGATCCGACATTTACAGGTCTATAAGATTCTTCGAAAGCAAGTGAAGACTCACCTACTCCATGAAACTTTTGGTTGAGTTGTTGTAGTTATCTGTTTTATGCATCTTTTCAATGTGTATGTGAACTTGTAAATCATCCAGAACATATGCCTGGTAATTTGGTGGGTTAGAAATTACTGTAAATCAATCAATCATTTACCGAATCAAAATAGCTGAAAAATGTTCTAATATTTTCGAATGGGTCAATGTTTCAGCTTAGTTCTAGCAAACTAAAATCAACTCATTCATCACATTTTATGCATTTGGGTAAAACAAATGCACATTCCTGGTGCTATATACTGTAGAAATTTGTCACTGAAATAGTACTGAATGTTACATAAAGTACAATGATATATGTATGCCTGTCACATTATTCCTTGCATTAGCTACTAGCATTTTCTTCCATGCTTCATGAACACTCACGTTAACCAAGCTCAGTTAATTAGAATATAGAGAGATGTTAATGAGGATAATGCTAATTAGATTTAATTTAGGTGAGGAACTGCTGTGCACTTAAACTGTATAGAGTAAACTGCTGAAAAACTGGAGATTCAAGAAATCTTCCATAGAAAACACAATTGCTTTATATCAGTAGGGTCACAAAAGGCCTGATTTACTAACAGTTCTATTTACTAAATTGTGCAAATGTCTTAACATGTATTAAATGACTGTCTTGGCATCCAGTGCATTTTAAAAAGGTGTTAATGTGATTAATAATAATGCACACACCTGCATTATCATTAACGTAAAAAAAGGATCTCTAATGCAGAAAAAAAGATAAACTGCATTGCATGTTGCCGTCCACAGCAAAACTATTGTTAATGCAATATTCACTGGTATTTACACCCTTTAGTGAATACCGCATTAAACAATAAACATGCTGCACTAATGAGCATTAAAAATGAGCATACATGAGTGCTTTTAATGTGCTTTAGTAAATAGGCCCCTTAAGGCTTTTCTGCCATTTTGGAGGTCCACATTTCTGCAAAGGTGAATAACCACAGGTTTTGCACCAATTTTGAAAGAGAAAGCAAGCACTGACTTTCACTGAAAATTCTCTGAGGAAAATGACTTGCTCGCATTTGTACTTGTTGAGTTCTGCGGTAGTTTTCCCTAGAAAACCTTTGCACGTACGTCTCACCTTTCAGCAGTATGCACATAAGTGCCAGTCTCTCCACAACACCACCCCCAGGAAATGCCCCTTCATAGTGTGCATAAAGTTATGCTTGTAGTTGCACTATGCATGCAATTTTGCCCTCATAGAGAGAGGAACATTTTCTAAAAGCCAAAGAACTATTTTACCCATGGAAATGGCTTTGAAAATTGTCATCCCTAGGTCTGTGTTACAAATGTGTGATGAATTTGGCTCAAAGTCACCTGAAAAGCTGAATTTTTCCACACCTCAAAATTCAGGTTCATCCATGTCGGGTCAAAACAAAAGCTTTAGGGTTGGATTAATCTGAGTTGGCATGGTAGGAAGAGACTGCAGATACTGTAGATAAACCGGCTTCAATCAGCAGGTATTAAGAACATCTAATTCTTGTTTTCTACCTTCTGAAAATGAGGGGAACAGTGCTTAGTTACCAATGGCAAGGTAAAGGAGAAGTTAGTGAGTCTGCAACTCCAGTTGGTGTAGCTTCATTGTTGGCCAAAGACAAAAGGAAGAGGAAGGTAGAAGAATATGGTTTACGATTTAAAAACAAATAGTGAAATACAATAAATACATTCAGTAATAAGAGATAAGGATGGAGGGAAGGAAAGGAAGAGAAAGGGAAATGAAATAGTGACTGGTTAATAAAAATAGGGGTGAGGGTGAGAGAGGGGAAAAGAAGGGAGATAAAGACATCAAGAATAGGAAGGGATCTGGGGTGTGCCTTTATTTTCAAAGGCACCAGAGGCCCCATCACATGATGGGGCAAAGGGCGGCCTGTGCCATTTTGAATAATGGCAGCCACCATGCCTGGGAGCAAGACCACCAGGGACATTTTGGTGAGTCCAGGGGGGCTTGGGAGGGTGGGCGAGGGGGTCAGCTGCTGAGGGAGTGAGTATTTTAATAAAGGGGAAGAGTTGGCTGTGGTTCCTGTGAGCATTTTTTTTTTAAACAACGAAGAGAAAAAAACCCAATATGGGGGGAAACGAGAAATGGCACAATGACGAAATGAAACACTAGTTGAAATAAATGCTTTTTGTTTCATGACTATTCATGCCACTGTTTGTGCTACTTTGTTCCTCTCTCATTGCCTTGGAGTCTTCGTGCCATGGTTGTTAGATCTTTGCCCCTCTTTCGGTGCTTTTGGTTCTTATGCCACAGTTTGTGCCACTTTGACACTTTCTTGATGCCATGAGGTGTTAATACCACGGTTGTTGGTGCCTTAGGTGTTCATATGCTGCTTTTCCCTCTTTTGGGTGGCTTTGATTCTTCATGCCACTGTTGATGGTTTTTGCCCCTTGGGGAGATCATGTGCCACTTCCTTTTATTGCCTTCGGATATTAATGCCACTGATGTTAATGTCTTTTGCCTCTCTTTTGGTACCTTGGGATCTTCGTGTCGCTATTGTTGGTGCCTTTCGCCCCTCTTTTAGTGTTTGGGGGTGTTCATTCCTCTGTTTCTTCTGCTTTGTCCCTTTTTTTTTGAGTCTTGAGTTGTTCCTGCCACTGTTGGTACCAGTTTGCCCCTTCACAATGCCCTGGAATATTCTTGCCACTGCTTGTGATGCCTTAACTCTCTCACAATGCCTTGGGCCACTTTCTCCTCCACTCTTGGTGTTTTGGAGGGCTGTTCCCTCTGCTGCTGAGGCCTGCCTGCAAGCTTCATTAAGCTTGGATGGACAACCCAAATGTTAGAATCCGAAACAGGATGCATTCCTTCTACCACTGATTTCAATAGAAACAAATGAACTTGGAAA
Organism: Rhinatrema bivittatum; assembly: GCF_901001135.1. NCBI lineage: Eukaryota > Metazoa > Chordata > Amphibia > Gymnophiona > Rhinatrematidae > Rhinatrema > Rhinatrema bivittatum. The sequence continues at coordinate 37,978,116 of NC_042632.1, forward strand.
CCAAAATGAACAAAAGAAATAAAAAAAGGTTGAAAAAGCTGAAAATGTTTTCTGTGCACACCCTACTGATTTTCAGTGCTAAGCATCTAAGTTTAGGTGGGCAACCCCCAACTACACAAATAGCTCTCTTAATTCTAACCAGATTTCAGCTGAAAATCTAGCTAGGTTTGGATAAAAATTTTGCCTAACGTCAGCCACTTATCTGCTTGGCAGATCTTTGAAAATGGACCCCATTGAGTCCAGGAGTAGCCTCACAGTCTCCTGTGTTGTGTAAGAGTTGCAGAGTCTGAGAGAAGCAGGAGTAGCCAATACCCATCAGAAGAAGCGATCCGTTGCCAGTATAATAGACCAGGTAGAAGCGAACTATCTTGGAAGGGGAGAAGTTTCTATTAACACAAGCAGCTTGAGGCCTAGAAAACTATACTGCAAGTCTGCAGAAGAAATCCTACACTTCTCTTCTGGCATAATTCTATTGTCAGCGATCAAACTTTGACAGATACTGATTACAGTAAAAATGCTTAAAAGAGGCCAGAACACTGCTAATTTGTTTGCAGTGCACATTTAAAACAAAGCAAGAAAAACAACAGGGGATTTAACTAAACAAGAGATTTAAAAAAAAAAAAAAAAATCCAACATAGCATTAAGAGAAAACTGGTATAATCAATCAAGATGCATTGTACATAAACTCCCAAGTGCATCATTATAATATTACTATGCTTGGTCATTTTTTAACAAATTACCGTCCATTCTGGAAGTTTTTAGGAAAGGCTAATACTGTGCAGAAGCTTCCATTTACAAAAACAGTAATGTAAGGTACTTGGCACAGAAATAAAGTAGTAAGGTCAGCAAGTTCTCTGAGAGTCCTGTGTTCTAAGAGTAGCAGAATCCATTACTGAATAAAATGGAAACCCAGAATGCATGAGTGGGGCACTCTCAGTGACCCGAGGGTTAATCTTCTTGGACTCTCTTAACTTTTCCTCTGCTCTCCTGGCTTTTTTTTTTTTTTTTTTTTTTAAGGATAGAGATACAATCGCTTTGAACAGAACAGGTCTTTCCGCCCTTGCTTGTTGAAGTGCCCTTTGATAATGCCATTCTGGTACCTGTAAAATGTTTTTGGAGGGGTCGGGAGGGTGGGGGAAGCAAAGGGATTAGTTTTAAAGGGTCGGGGTGGGTTTTTTGTTTATCGGCTCGGGCGCAGCCGTTAAACAAAACCACAATCAGGCCCGATGGGAAAAAACCCCACATGTGAATCGGAACCGGAATCCGAACCGATTCCGGTTCCAAGTCACATCTCTACTGGTAACTCTTACCATGTTGAGGATGACCTCTTAATTTCTTTGAGGGTGTAAGGTCCTTTTGGGAGCCTTACTAAAATTATATTACAGTGGCCAATTTTGAAACTTTGTATGGTGCCTGCAGGGTGACAAGGACTATGTCCACGTGGGCCTGAAGGCATATTTTCAAAGGGAAACCCCCCACAGAGTTCCCCTTTGAGAATGCAGGGGCTGGCCATGCTACAGGTGCAAACACATCCGTGAATTTTGCACCGCTTTGCAGTAGGGGCAAAGTCTGAGGTTTAAGCGATGCGCAGGAAATTCAAAATGAAATCCTGCCTTCGTTCTCCTGCTGCCTCCCGACTACTCCTTTTTGGCACAGGTAAAAATACCCATGCTGTTTCATAGAGAAGGCACTTGAACCTTCAGAGGGGAAGGTCCGTTTTCCAGGCCCGGCCATCTCCTTTTACCTGAGTAACAGCTTAGTTACCCAGCTAAAATCTTTTGAAAATTATCCTTCATATCTATAATTTTAATAGATGATATTGCCCTAGTCCTTCGCACATCTGTTTGGGTATAATTTGGCTGCTTCCACAGAGTTAAAAGTAAAGAGAAACATTACACCAGAGGTGGTCAAATCCGGTCCTCAAGAGTCACGAACAAGCCTGGCTTTCAGGATATCCACAATTAATACGCATGACATATTTGCATACAGTGGAGGCAGTGCATGCAAATCTATCTCATCCATATAGTTATTGTGGATACCCTGAAAATTTGGCCTGTTTGTGGCTCTCGAGACCAGAGTTGGCCACCCATGTATTAGAGAAACATAGCATTGCCCTTGGTTTGAGACAATGAAGAGCTGTAAAAGCTTAACTTGGGGAGAATATGGATTAAGCAATTTAAACTCACTCTCTTACTGCTTCAAGTGTAAGAAGTATGGATGTGCATTTATTTTGAAACAGGAAAAATGCAACAAAAATGCAACAAAACAGTCTGTTTCATTTTGTCTCATTTCAATACAAAAACAAACAAAATACGCCAATAAGTTTTCTTTTCATGTTCTGATTTTTGTGTGTTCTATTTTCATTTTATACAAGCTGTTTGGATACTGCATGCACAAAAATGCAATGAAATAAAGTAAAAAAAAAAACAAAAAAACAAAAAAATCCAGATAGCCCCCCCTCCCCCCGAAACAAACCAAAATTAATTGGTGTCACACCCCTAGTAAGGAGATTGGTGCCTTACTTGCAGGTTGGCAGGATAAACCCATGCATCTGTAAAAGATCACCAGCAATCAAGTTTCTTATTTGAATCCACAAATCCAGATAATCCAGTTTGGTTACTCATCCGACCAACAAGTGTTGTAAGGATATGCAAGTAATCGGTTTCTTGAATCAAAAGCTTATGTTGAAAAAACTGGGAAGTGCTTAGTATCTGGAGTCTGAATCATTCCCCAGGAGTAATCCAAATGTGACTCATATAGGGTGGGCAATTTTCACAGACCACATTTCCATCTTTAAAGCATTGTTTTACCCGTGGAAATGGTTTAGAAAAATCCTCTCCCTATGATTAGCATGCCCCAAAGATACAATAGGTAAGAATATCTCTTGCTAGAAGTATCTTCACTCTAATTGGGAGGCTGTATAAAGGATGTTTTATATCTGGATTAGCTACACATCAGTATAGTGGAAATCTATCTTCAGGAAAGAAAAAAAAGAAATATCTAATTCAGAAAGTTTATATGCAGGTAAATCCTGATGGAGAAAAAAAGATATATTGATATATTTCTTGTAATGGGAAATTCCAAAGGAAAAAAAATCATCAAGGGAAAAGACTTGGAGGTATGGGTCAAATAAAAAATGGAGCAGAAAGATCTCTGCGGTACTGAAGATGCATGAGGCAATGGGCTATAATGAACTCCAGGGGCTGAGATAAAAAGGAGGTGAGACAAATAGTAAAGTTCTTGAAAGAGCAAAGAGAGAATTTGAATTTACTGTGGTATGCAGGAGAAGTAGGAGGCCATTGTAGGATTCCACATAAGCTCACATAGAATCCAAAACAACACATCATGGCCATTGCCAGTGTGGGAGCTGCTAATAGTGCCAAAGGCATAATTTATGGAAGGGAAACTGGGGAAAAGATGGGCATCCCATTTGGGCCCTAATAGGGCAATAGTGATTCTACCTTTACTCTTCAATCCAAGGCTGTCCAGATTATGGATCCCGGCTTTTAATCTTCTACCACCACCACCACATGCTGTTAACGGCAGCCCAGGAAGGTGACCTGAACAGACAGGAGTAGATTCTGCATGCTCTAAGCTGTGTTTCGTTTCCCCCTTCCCAGGGACACTGCATTAGTAGGTTTAATTTATTTAAACTCAGTGACAGCCTTGCTTTGAAGTTATCTTGTTTAACGCTAGCATTGGACCTTAGGAATTTACAGTTGTCTGAAAAGCATCAGTCCGGATTTTAATTTGCTCTGGCACAGAGACGCAGTGCTCGGTAGTAGCTCTAAAGGTTGCCCACATATCACTGCAGTCTTTCAACACTAGGAGTAGTTCCCTTGGTTTTCCAGGCTGCTGTTAATATTTTATCTTTTTTTTTTTTTTCATGCATTCAGAGGTGGAGAGGACATGCTGTAGTTTGTTTTATTATTTTTATTTATTTATTTTTTTTGCAGGCTGAAAAATGTAAAAAAATGTAACCATAAATATTCTATGTAGAGATACAGTGTTTGTTTACAATAAAAATGATTCTCTCTGCGCCTGTCATGCGTTCTGTGGAAGAAGTAATGCTTGTCTTTACAACTGACAGGATGCTTTTGCATGCCTGCAATCAACATTTTGACCTCTCATTTTAATCTCCATGGAAAAATCTTTCAAAAAAAAAAAATGAGATTATTGTATAAGAAGAACAGCTTTAATCGTATCAGGTTAATGGCTCTGTTACAGGTGATTAGACACTCTAGCCCAGGGCTAGTTATTAATATTCAGTGCTGTGAAAATATATGTGCGATAAAATTGTATGCAGTGTATATGACTGAAGTAAATTTGCATACATTGATATCCCGGTGAGCGTCTTGCATTTAGGAGCTGTGTTTTTCTCCTACACTTGCTCTGAATTGTATGGTTGTTTTAGTCTACGGTGCCCTGTGCCTGAGATAACGCACAGGTGGGCATACAGCTTGTGCCAAACGTCACTTAAAAAGGTGAAGGTAAGATCTGTTGTTTTACTGTTGGCCCGGATGGTTCCTCCCCATGAGGGGTCACCCCATAATTTACTTCCCCGGTCTAATGGATACAATTTCCCAAAGGTTTCCTTTCCCTCTTATCTGGGTTTATTGGACTAAAAGAAGAGCCTCAGATCACAGCTGGTGGAAGACTGGTAGCATCGGGATTTGTAAGCAAGGCTGATTATTACATCTACCAGAAGGAGCAGGAGGCCTGGCTTAGGCAGCAATTAAGAGGCTTCTGCGGATAAGGCGGCTTGACCTCAGCACTTTTCCTTCAGCTTTTCTCCTTTGCAATTCAGCAGCCTTGTGAAAGGGCGGGCGGTGCCCCAGTCTGTGCCGTCGGTCGTCCCTCTTCGTCTCACCTTCGAAGGGGCTGCAGGAGTTCGTGCAAGCAGACGAAGATCCACACACCTTGTGAAGTCAGTAAGGCGAGCTCTCCCCCTCTCTGGTATCTCTTCGCCGACTGAGCTGAGACCGGCTTTGTTTATGATGGTTTGGTTTACTGCTGCTCCCCATTCCTCTCTGAAATATAGAACCCCCTAGAACTCCACCTAATGTCAGCTTCAGCCGATGCTATAACCGGCCATGCACTTTGGAATGCTTCAGTAGGGTGTCAGAAAAAGCTCACCCGTTTCGTAGGCAATTATGAGCACTTCTGGTATATCCCTATTGTTGTTCATATTTATTTATTTATTTATTTAAAGTTTTTCTATACCGGCATTCGCGATGGGTATCGCATCATGTCGGTTTACAATTAACAAGTGAAGAGGTAACAAGAGGTCATAAATAACAATAAATAACAAATTATAAACGTAGTAGTAATAGTAAACAATATACAAGTGAAAGTTAAGGGTTGCAGTTACAATAAAACAAGGTAGTAATATAACTTGGAACAGAGAAAAGAAGCTGGGGTTTTTTAACTAGATACATATGATACATATATCATATGTAAAATCAAGTTAAGGGTGTCTCCAAGGCCAGGATCATAGGCAAAAATCCCCATCCTGAGTACACATCAAATATATTTTTTTATTGTTACTTTTGTACTTTGACCACCACCATAGAAACATAGAAATGATGGCAGCAAGCTTATGCCAGTATCTGCTGCACTGTGCAGGTTACCCCCCATGCTTATCAGTTTCCCAGAGCGTACAAGTCAGGGCCCTCAGATGCTGTCCCAATCCAATTTTGCTTAACCCCTTCTGTGGAAGCAGAGAGCAATGATGGAGCTGCATCAAAAGTATCAGCTAATGATTAAGGGTTAGTAAAAGCTGCTTCAGCAAGCTACCCCCATGTTTATTTGTTCCCCAAACCGTAAAATTCGGGGCCCTTGTTGGTTGCTGTCTAAATCCAGTTCCCCTTTTCCCAGTACCATTGAAGCAAACAGAAATTATGGAGTTGCATTAAGCCTTGATACTGTTATTTGTTAAGGGCAGCAACTGCCACACCAGCAAGTTACTCCAAGTTACCCCCATGTACTCTTTTCTTTAATTCCATCCTCGACCCTTTAGGAATCCACAGTGTTTATCCCATGCGCCTTTGAATTCTTTCACTGTTTTTGTCTTCACCACCTCCTCTGGAAGGGCATTCCCCACCCTCTCCATGAAGAAATATTTCCTGACATTGGTTCTAGAGTTTCATTCCATGACCTGTAGATCTATTGATTTCTATCTAACGGAAAAGGTCTGATGATTGTGCATCATTAAAGCCTTTCAGGTATCTGAAGGACTGTATCATATCTCCCCTGCACCTCCTCTCTTCCAGGGTGTACATATTCATATCCTTCAACCTCTCCTCATAAGTCTTCCAATGCTGACCCCTCACCAATTTGGTCGCTCTTCTTTGGACTGCCTCTTTCCTGTCTTCATCCTTTTTGAGACACAGGCACCAGTACTGAATGCAGTACTCCAGGTGAGACCTCACCAAGGACCTGTAGAAGGGCATTATCACCTCTTTTTTTTCTTACTGGTTATTCCTCTCTCTATGCAGCCCGGCATTCTTCTGGCTTTAGCCATCACCTTATCTTATTGCTTCACCGCCGTCGGATCCCCAAACACTATCACCCCAGGATCCCTCTGTTGGTCTGTGCACATTAATCTTTCAGCATTCATCACATACTGCTCTTTTGGATTACCGCACCCCAGATGCATGACTCTGCATTTCTTGGCATTGATTCCCAGCTGCCAAGTCTTTGACCACTCTTCAAGTTTTCTTAAATCACTTTTCACACTCTCCACTCCTTCAGACGTATCTACTCTTAAGTTGGGGAGAATATGACAAACTTCACTTTCTATCCCTTCCACCGGGTCACTCACAAAGATATTGAACAGAATCAGTCCCAAAACTGATCCCCACTTCTTTCTTCAGAGTAGGTTCCATTTACCATCACACACTGTCTCTGTGAGGTCAACCAGTTTGCAATCCATGCTACTACTTTGGTACCCACTCCCGAGCTTCTCGTTTTGTTCACAAGCCTCCAGACCTCTCCAAAGAAAAGTAAGTATCTATAGGAGTGTTCACAAACATTTTATTCTTCATTTCATTTTGTTTTTCATTTTGATTTTTTTTGAGGGTTTTTTTTCCCCCCATTTTGTTTCTTTTTGTTTATTTAAAATAAAAATAAAAAAGTAACATTACATTTTAAACCTTAAGAAAAAAGTGAAAGGAAAAACAAAAAAATATGGCAGGCCCTTCCAAGAAGGAAATAACGCTCCTGGGCTTCTTCTCTGATTTCAACCATTCCCTCAAACCTTTTTACCATGTTTTCTTGCTTCATGGGGCAGAAGCGATCCTCAGTCTCTCCCGCCTTGATGGTGGTATGGCTTAGAAAGGCCGATGCCATTGTTAATTTATTCCATATAAAATGGCACCAGACTGGGTTCGGGCATGGCCAGCACCATTTTGTATGAAAAAAATTAACATTAACAATGGTACTATCCATGGTGATCCAACACCATTTCTCAGCATACCTCCGGAAGTAGATTTTGGTTTTTATTTTTTTACTTGGTGGCAGTGGTGAAGTAAAGTGAATGAAAACAACTGAACTTTGTTTATTTTTCATTAGTTTCATTTTTTTAAAAACAAATGTATTTATTTATTTATTTGCTTTTATATACCGACATTCATTGGGGTGCATCACATCGGTTTACATGTTAGCGTGGAGAAATAGTAGGACGAACGTGTTGAATTGAAATGAAAGGGGAAGTTTTGTTAAATTGTCACATTTCATGTCAAATGAATGCACATTCCTACTAGATTATGGACAGGTGGATCTGATTTTGGAGACAAGGAGGAATGTTATGTTTACTATACAGGTTAAAACTCCACCCTTTCCATTATAGTTACAGCAGAGATTTTTATAGTAGTGATAACAGTGCAACTGCTTTTGAAGCTGCTCCTCGTGGCTTTTGTTCTCTTGGTAGGGGCAGAAGGCTTTTCTGTCTGTTAGATTGATATTATTGTTGGTCCTGTGATGGCAATGATAATAGGGATGATGACTTTGGGAATAGGATGCCCTGTGAGGAGTCACCTACTGCCATGCTTATCCCACTGGTGGAAGCAGCCGTGATGGATGTATCTGTACAAGTTTTAACATACTGAGAGACAGACTCAGAGGAAGAGCTTTTTAATGTACTTTTTCACATTTCAGTCTTAGAGCTTTTCCCATGGGCTTCCTTTTTCCTGCTGTCACTGCCGGTATTCATTTTGTCAACTCTTCTAAGTATATAATTTTATTGCCAGTATACTGTGTCTGTCTCTTTCTTCTTGAAACATAAAGGATCAGAAAAAATACTGATTGTCTTGTGTGATTAGTTACATTGTCTCAGTTTGGGCATGCTGGCATAATCTTCCTCATTGTCTGTAATGTATACTTGTATATAAGGATACACTGTATATTAAACTATATGAAGTTAAGCTGCATCACAGTGATTCCTCTGTTCTGCTGCTATTTATTTATTTATTCAATATATCCCATTGATCCACAAATCTCAGTGGGAAACAACTAAACATACATAATATCATATGCACATAACAAATAAAACACACTGACAGTCTAAAAATCTTGCCTAATATGGTGCCAATCTAAGCCGAAGCCCATGTAAAACTAAGGTGGTTTATATAAAGATCATTATATCAAACATACAAATAATCTTTGTTTCTAACAATAAGTGTGGGGGAGGAATAGCCTAGTGGTTAGAGCAGTGGACTATGAACCAGGAGACCAGGGTTTGAGTCCTGCTGTCACTCCTTGTGACCTTGGGCAAGTCACTTTACCCTCCATTGCCTCAGGTACAAAAACTTAGATTGTAAGCCCTCTGGGGATAGAAAAATACCTACAGTACCTGAATGTAAACCGGTTGATATCTTGATTGAGATCAAATGTCGGTATATAAAAATAATAAATAAGTACTTTCAAGTGCACTAATTTGGAAAAAAATTTCAAAAGGAACTTCTTAATGATGCTAGACCTATCAGCAGCATTCAATACTGTAAATCATAATATCTTACTAAACAGATTAGAAGAAATAGGTCTAAAGAACAAAACAATCAAATGGTTCAAATCATATCTAAATAATAGATACTACCAAATTCAAATAAAAGACGTAATGTCAAAAAAAATAAACCTTCAAACAGGAGTCCCACAGGGTTCAGATTTATCAGCCACCCTATTCAACACATACCTCCTCCCCTATGTCACCTACTAGCCAGTCTAGGCATATTGCACTACATATATGCTGATGATATTCAACTAATTTTACCCATTGAGGACACAATCGAAAAGACTCTGAACATAGCCATCATGTATCTGGATATCATCAAACAGTTACTAAACCAGATGGAACTCGTTACTAATATAGAGAAAACAGAATTCCTACTCTTGGAATGTAAAACTATTGAAATCATCCAAAACCCTATTATAATAAAAAATAACCAAAAAATAGAACTAGCAGAGAAAGTAAGAAACCTTGGAGTGATAATTGACACAGAGCTTAACATGAAACAACACATCTTTAAAAGTAAGGGAAGGATACGTCAAAATTCATTCTTTCTTTATGAGAACCCATATCCACTCTCGCATCATCTCCTGCTTAGACTACTGCATATTGCTCCTCACAGGTCTTCCAGTGAATCACCCCCTCCACTACAATCTATCCAGAATTCAGTTGCACCACTTGTCTTTCGCAAAAGACACTACACCTATATAAACCCCCTTTTCAAGTCACTACATTGGCTCCCTGTCCATTTCCACATACATTTCAAGCTCCTCTTACTTCCCTACAAGAGCCTTCACGCTGCAGTTCCTCACTACTTCTTTATTATTTCTCTCTATATCCCTCCTTCTGAACTCCACTCATCAGGCAAGTCACTCTTATTGATGCCCTTCTCCTCTACCACTAACTCCTGACTCCATGCTTTCTACATGGCTGCACAGCATGCTTGGGATAGACTCTCTGAGGTTGATTTTAAAAGCATTCCTTGTGTGAAAATACCCACATATTGCGTGTATGTGGGCCTCGCATGAGCAACGTGGATTTTAAAAAGCTGCAAATTACGCACGCATGTTATAAAATAGCCGCATCCATGTACGCGCACAGGAGCCTTTTAAAATCTCCCCCTAGATTTTACTTAATTTAAGATTTTACTTAAAACTTGGAGTTTTAGTGCTTATAGAACAGGGTGAAGGGTCCAGGTCAATTGTGCAGAATGAAGAACCAAAAGGGTCAGAAAGACCCTCAATATTTAACTAGACAGAATTTGAAAACTGGGAATGTGCCTTGCGTGATCATCTTTTAAAATCTGCATACATACGCGTGTAAAAGCCGACAAAGTCCTATGGAAGACACATATGCTAGCTTTGCTCAAGTAAAATTAGGAGCATACTTGCGTTTGGTGTATTTTAAAACATATGCATGCAAGTGCATGCACAATTTAAAATTCCAGTGTATCTTTGGTCACGTGTTGATACACGTGTGTATGGGTCATGCATGCTCGTTTTAAAATTACCATCTCTGAGTCTGTGCATCATGCATCTTCTCTGACCTTATTTAAATCAAGTGTAAACCCCTACCTTTTTTGAAGCTACTTTTAAATCTTAACCGCTGATTATCCTGCTTACGGCCTTATCGATTTTAACTGTTTTCTTAATAAATGAAATTCCCAATTTTCTTTGTATGTTTTTCTTGATTAGATTGTAAATTCTACCGAGAAGACACTGTCTCTTATGTATTTTTGTGTAGTGCCCTACACAGTGGGGGAAGGAGTTATTAACCGTAATCATTGCTCAGTGATGATACCTCAGACCAGACTTACAGTCTACATTAGCCAGGTTCCTGAGCCACACTTGTAGCCCCCTTTCCAAGGTCTGTTACAACTTAGGCTGAGCTGTTGAGAAGGAAATGTAAAAAGAAGGTGGGGGATGGAGGAGGAAATCCCAGGGTAGCTGGAAATGAAAACTTTTGGTGCCATAAACCAGCTGAGGTTGTTTCTGACTGAGATGAAGGTCCAAAAGACCAGGAAATAAAACTATGGGGGGGATCAACAAAAATAAAATAAAACCTCTTCATGATACTTGGGGCTCAGTTTTTAAAACTTTTCCCTATTTTGTCCAACTTGTCATGCTTAAATTTAAAAAAAAAAAAAAAATCACACACTTCCAACACCATTCATTTCCCTGAACCATATTTAATCTCCATATGTCACACCCATAGAGCAGATTCCAAAGCAATCACTTCTATGCAAATTGGCAGGAGAATGTTTCTGTACTGCTGTGCTTTTCTTGTTTAGTGTATCTCTGACATAAAAATGGAATGCACTTCAGAACTCAGCACGAATCCCATTTTCTCCTTCTTTACAAACACAAAGCAGAGTTCTGATGTTTCTACTTGCTTTTTATTATTAGCTTTCATTTCATTCTATATTTACTTCATGCCTCAAGCTTCTTAAAACTATTTTTTTTCTTATTTTCTAGTTAACATTGCTACAGAGTACATTAACAACACATTTTACTTGCAAAATGACTGCTGCTGCCAGCACTGGGGTAGCCCTCCAGAGCAGTTATAGTAAGTACAGTGGTTCCCAATCATGTCCTGGAGGCATACCCAGCTAGTCTGGTTTCCTGGATAGCCACAATGAATATCTATGTAAGGGATTTGCATATACTGGGGATCTCCAATCTCATGCAAATTCATTGTGGCTAACCAGAAAACCAGACTGGTTAAGTATGCCCCCAGGACTGGATTGGAAACACTGGCAAATGGTAGTAAAAGGTGCAGTAGGGTAAGCTAACTCAAACTACCCCATTGAAATGCCTTAAGCCTGCTTTGATGAGAACTTGACATCAAGGGCAAACCAGATATTTCCCCTTTCATTCTCATCTCACTCTTGGCATCTAGACTGTGCATAAACTAACAACTGCTAAGTATAATAGCAGTTTATGTGATGAAGCCATATTCAGAACCTACTAATAAAAGGGTCCCATGTTGTTTTATACAATTCACTGAATAACTGTGATGCTGATGCTGTTCCATCACTTCAAACCATGACTGGATGGTAACCCAGAGGACTAGGGGGTATTCCATGAAGTTAGCAAGTAGCACATTTAAGACTAATAGGAGAAAATTCTTTTTCACTCAATGCACAATTAAGCTCTGGAATTTGTTGCCAGAGGATGTGGTCAGTGTTGAGAATCAGGAGGTGGATCCTTGGTTCGACCGGCAGAGAAGGGATGAAGTAGATCTCCGCTGATGGAGTAGGTCGGAAGGCGGTGCCGCAGCTGTAGATGGACGGTCTTCACCCTGGAAGTCTGTGACCCCTCCAGGAGACTCCTGTGGAGGCCCAGACCGCTGGAAATTAGGTGACTTCACCCTGGAAGCCCGCGATCCCCCCGGGAGGAGCCCGTAGGGACCCGGGCCGCTGGGACTTAGGAGAGCGGCTGGCGGCGTAGACGAGTGGGCAGACCAGGTTCAGGGCAGGCGACTGAAGACGTGGACGAAGAACAGACCAGGATCAGGGCAGGCGGCTGAAGACGTGGACAAAGAATAGACCAGGATCAGGGCAGGCGGCTGAAGTCGTGGACGAAGAACAGACCAGGATCAGGGCAGGCGGCTGAAGACGTGGATGAAGAACAGGACCAGAAGATACTCCAAAGATGAATTCCAAAAGCAGGGAGTGGAACAGAAAGGCTGGAACGACAGGTGGAGACAGGCAGACAGGATCAGGCAGGCAGGATCAGGCAGGCAGACGAGCAGGAACAGACAGGCAACTCTCCACTCAATGAGTCGACCGTGTTGCAAGGCGAAATTCTGGGGTCAGACGCCAGGTTTAAATCCCTCTCGGCGTCTGACATCATTGTAGGGGGCTGGCTCAGCTTTCGCGCCAGAGGCCCTTTAAAAGGGTTCCCTCTGCGCGCGCGCATGAGCCTAAGGAGAAGGGTCTGTGTAGCGTTTGGCGGCGTCTCCCTCGTGGGGACGCCGCGATGTAGGCCCGAGCAGGCCCAGGCAATCCAGAGGCTTGACCGGCATTCCCCGAGGCAGAGAAGGTAAGGGTCCGGTTGCGAACCACAGCAGTTAGTGCAGTTAGTGTAGCTGGGTTCAAAAAAGGTTTGGATAAGTTCTTGGAGGAGAAGTCCATTAACGGCTATTAATCAAGTTTACTTAGGGAATAGCCACTGCTATTAATTGCATCAGTAGCATGAGATCTTCTTGGTGTTTGGGTAATTGCCAGTTTCTTTTAGCCTGGTTTGGCCTCTGTTGGAAACAGGATGCTGGGCTTCATGGACCCTTGGTCTGACCCAGCATGGCAATTTCTTATGTTCTTATGAGCAAATTCCACCAGTGCCAAAAATTCTCGAAAAAAATCAGGTGCAAATCTTTGTGTGTGCTTTTTTCTTTAGCAATTTTTAAATGGAAAATATACTCCTCTTTCCCCTTTTAGAACTGGTGCAAAATCTGTAGGTTAAAGTATCCACAGACTTTGCCCTTACCAGTACAATTTTGGAAATTGCACAATAAGGACTTTACAGAGTCTGAAGTATTTTTAACTCACTACCAGAAGTAATCCTACTGCTTCCCCTCCCCCTCCATACTACCACTGCAGTATGAAGTGGGGAGAGGGGAATGATAAAATGAGGAAAATGATTAGAAAAAAACTGAAGGAGCAACTGCAAATGTTAAGAGTTTAGCTCAGGCATTGATGTTGTTTAAAAATACCATCTTGGAAGCCTAGAACACATGTATTCCATGCATTAGAAAAAGTGTAAAGAAGGCTAAACAACTGCCAGCATGGTTGAAAGGTGAGATGAGAAAGCCTATAATATCTAAAAGAACATCTTTCAACAATTGAAAAAGGTATCCAAATGAAGAAAACAGGAAACAGCTGAAGCACTGGCAAGACAGATGCAAAGCATTCATGAGGAAGGCAAAGAGAGAATTTGAAAAGAAGCTTGCTGTGGAAGCAAAAACTCATAATAAAAACTTTTTCAAGTACATTCAAGGCAAAAAGCCTGTTAGGGAGTCAGTTGGACCATTAGATGATCAAGGGGTAAAAGGAGCACTTAGGGATGATAAAGCTATAACAGAGAAACTAAATGAATTCTTTGCTTCGGTATTCACTGAGAAAGATATGAGAGATATATATACCCATGCTAGAAATAATGTTCAGAGGTGATGATTTAGAGCAACTAAAACAAGTATCAGTGAACATGGAAGATGTACTAGGGCAAATTAACAAACTAAAGAGTAGCAAATCATGTGGTCCAGATGGTATATATTCCAGATTGCTGAAAGAACTGAGAAATGAAATTGTGGACCTGCTATTGGAAATATGTAAACTATCAATATCTATGGTACCTGAAGACTGGAAGTTTGCTAATGTAATGCCAATTTTTTAAAAGGGATCAAGGGGTGATCCAAGAGACTACAGATCAGTGAATCTGACATCTGTGCCAGGCAAAATGGAAGAAACTATCATAAAGAGCAAAACTGCTGAACTTATAGATAAGCATAGTTTAATGGAACAAAGCCAACATGGATTTAGCCAAGGGAAGTCTTGCCTCACAAATTTGCTACATATTTTTTAAGGCATAAAACATGTGGATAAAGGTGAGCCAGTTGATATAGTGTATCTGGATTTCCAGAAAGAATTTGACAAAGTCCCTCATGAGAGACTTCTTAGAAAATTAGAAAGTCATGGGATAGGTGGCAGTGTCCTATTCTGGATTGCCAACTGGTTAAAAGATAGAAAACAGAGTAGGGCTAAATGGTAAATTTTTCCAATGAGAAAAGGTAAATAATAGAGTACCCCAAAGATCTGTTCTGGGACCGATGCTTTTTAATATTTATTTATTTATTTATAACTTTTCTATACCGAAGTTCAAATAACAGAGTTAATTATCACTCCGGTTTACATTGCAACCATAAAAACAGTGACAAAGCTGTCTTACATAGAACAGGGGGAGAGAAAAACTTGGATACAGCTTAAGCATGGGGAGTAATGTGTCAAAACTGGTAAGAACTGATAAGAGTTGGCTTTTTGGGGTAACAAGGTATTCCGAGGGAGGGGGTAGGAATGAGGGATTGGAAGGGGGGTTGGAAGGTGGGGGGGGAGGGTAGCGGAGGGTTTTAAAATGTGTTTTAATATGTTTTAAAATGACCTGGAAATGGGAAAAACAAGTGAGGTTATCATATTTGCAATGATACAAAATTATTCAAAGTTGTCAAATCGCAAGAGGATTGTGAGAAATTGCAAGAGGACATTGCAAAAATTGGAGAATGGGCATGCAAATGGCAAATGAATTTTAATGTAGACAAGTGCAAAGTGATGTATTTAGGGAAGAGTAACCCAAATTATAGCTAAAAAAAATGCAAGTTCCACATTAGGAGTCACCACTCAAGAAAAGGATCTAGGTGTCATCATTGAAAGTATGTTGAATTCTTCTGCTCAGTGTGCAGCAGCAGCAGCCAAGAAAGCAAATAGAATGCCAGGGATTATTAGGAAAGGAATGGAGAATAAAACAGAGAATAGCATAATGACTCTGTATCGCTCCATGGTGCGACCTCATCTTGAGTATTGTGTGCAGTTCTGGTCACAACATCTCGAGAAAGAAATAGCAGAATTAGAAAAGGTACAGAGAAGGGTGACCAAGATGATAAAGGGAATGAGCAAATTCCGTATGAAGAAAGGCTAAAGAGGTTAGATCTCTTCAGCTTGGAGAAGAAATGGTTGAGGAGATAGAGGTCTATAAAATGAGGATTGGAATGGAACGAGTAAACGTTATCCAGTTGTTTACTCTTTCAAAAAATACAAATATCAGGGGACACACAATAAAGTTACTTGGTAATACATTTAAAACTAATAAGAGAAAATATATTTTTACTCAATGCATAATTAAGTTCTGGAATTCATTGCCAGAGAATGTGGCGAAAGTTGTTAGTGTAACTACGTTTAAAAAAAAAGGTTTGGACAAGTTCCTGGAGGAAAAGTACATTAACCATTATTAAGGGAGAGTTGCAGAAATCCACTGCTTAATCTTGGGATAAGAAGCTTGCAATTCATCTACCCCTTAGGATCCTGCCAGGTACTTGTGGACGTGGCTAGGCCACTGTCGGAAACAGAATACTGGGCTTGATGGACCCTTGGTCTGACCTAGTATGGCAAGCTTTATGTTCTTATGTAATTCACTTGTATTTTCTGGTAATGGCATCTTTTACTATGATCTGCTCATTCTCGTTGGACATGAGGAAGGGAAATATGTATTAATTTAGTCTAGTATAAAGGCATCACCCTTTTTTTTTTTTGTTGACCTTTATTTTCAGACAATACACTGAAATCTTCAGGCCGGCGTGCAGCAGAAGTCCCTTCTGCTTCTGAGACCCCCACAGTGCCATTAACTATCCAAACAGGCAAACGTGCAACAATACTGTTCTCATTAATAGAACATGAAAGCGAGTGAATCACCTCGGAGCACAATACTTCCAAGTCATGATAAAATCCATGTTAGGATAAGAGGGCAAAATATGAGCACCCACAGTGAATGCCAGTCTAGACGGTCTCTTATTACTCTGTAACTTGCTACTGGAATTAATCTTCTTGATTTATGGCCACTGTTTGTATAATGACCAAGAGGCTTCTGTGAAAATGAGTTTGAAAAATTAAGGAAAAGCTGCATCAGCATTCAGACTGTGTATTCTTTCTGTATCATAGAGCAATATCATTGAAATGCCAGACTAATAGCATATAAGGAGCATAATTCTTAACCCAGGGATGAAACTTTATATTGCCCCCGAATCTGTAACTCAGTCTCTCGGGTTTGAAATTATAGCATACATAAATATAAATGCTAAAGTATCTGCAGAAACATCAACTTTTCTAAAACAGCATTAAAAAAAAAATCTACTGTATAACCTACCCTTGAGAACTGTCTGGGGACTTGAAAAAAAACAGAATGCATTAAGCTAAAACATACACCAAAAGGATGAAGGAAAGCATAATGAACACATTTAAAGCAGCTGTTTTATATAGATAAAGGTAACTGTATTATACAGAGAGGGAGATTTAAAAAAAACCACAAAACATCAGTATAGTCAAAGAAACATACAGTATGGCAGTGATAAGGAGCGGTCCAGCTAGTCTGCCCAATTTCATTCTTGGTGCAGACCTCACTTGATCTTTGTATTTCCTCTCATTTCATAGCGACTAGAGCTCTTCTGTGCTTTTCTTGAATTTCGTTACCATTTTTGTCTCCGCCTCCAACGCTGGGAGGTTATTTCATGCGTCCTACCCACCCTTTCCTTAAAGAAATATTTCCTTGTGTTGCTTCCGAATCTACCCACCTTGGAGCTTCATACTGTGACAGGGTGAAGCAGGAACCATTATTAACTATTTATTTATTTACTTCCACAATTTCTATTCAGCTGATATAACAGTCTCAGCGGGTTGCAGTCAACATACACAGTAAAGCATAAAAAAAAACCTTATGCAACACAAAACATAAACATACCAAAACCATTAAAAAAAAAAAAAAAAAAAGCAACATTGCTATGCATCAGTTAGATGCTGTGTCCAGATTTCCCACTATTGATGCTTTAAGAGGTGCTGCACGCTGTTCGCTCCTGAGGTCTAGAGAGACCTCAGGAGTGAGCCAGGAGCAGGGCATCCAGGCACGGCATCAGAGCTGCCGTCATGGCTGTGGCCTGCGACATCCGAGCAGCATGAGAGGTGAATATCATGGCTTGCAGGGCTGCCCGAGAACCGCAAAACATAACACGTATCCATTGTGGATATCCTGAGATCAAGAGTGTGAGTATGAGGGGGAGAGAGTGTATGTGTGTGTGTGTGTGTATGTGGATAGACAGAGAGAGAGATGGGGAAAGCAAGATTTGAGGAGAAGTGAGTAGGGACGGAAGGGAAAAAAGCAAGACTGGAGAAAAAGAGGAAAGCAAGGTACAGGAGTGGTGAATAATAATGGGGAAGAAAGGGGCAAGCAAGTGGAGAGAGCCAGAGTGGGGAGGGGGAGAGGATTAAACAGTGCGGAGGGGAGAATAAAGGTGGAGAATGGAAAGAAGTGATTGAGTGAGGACGATGATCAAGGGATAAGATGGGAGAGAGAGGAACAAGGATGAAGATAGGACCCAATGCTACCCCCCCCCCCCCCCCCCAAGATTAGACCTGATTCAGACAGAAACTTTGTTTTATGCTAAAATCTCTGACCTGCTGCCTGGTATCTGTTTTAAGAAACGCACACATATTGAACTTTCTCAGAGGCGAATAAATGTGATTTTTCAAGATAAAGCTGATTGGGAAGCAGGGAAGGAGAATATTAATGTCTGAATATTCATTTCTCAGACAGGGAAACAAGCTTCCTTAGAACATATACATTTTGGAAGTCTATTCCTAGAATCATTACTTGTGAATCACCCTTTCATTTCTGTAGCTTCCAAAGTACCTTGGCTTCCTTAACTTTATCTTTCAGGTAATTCTATTCATCATCCAGTTTTAGATTCTGAGACTGTTCTCAAAAACCTTGATATGAATTTAAGCAGTCATATTCTATCAGTAAATTTGCATTTGCTGCTATAATTACATAACATCTTTAAGATCTGATTGGCTTCATAATTTTCTGCTGTACAGATCTTAGATCACGTAAGGTACTTCACTGTGTGGTTGCTAGATGAATACAAAAACTCTGCATTGCGCTGTCCAAGAATTTCGGAAGGTACTCAGTGAATTTTATATTTCACTTTTCCTTCAATGGGACATTCATTACAAAACAAAAGACTTTAAAAACAGATAATGCTGATTATAAAATATCTAGGTTTCGTAATGGTCTTGTTATTTCTAACGTTTGTGGAAAAACGTGAATGCTGTAATGCAGTCTTGTTTTTTTTGAATTGCTCATTCTCATGTCTGTCTTGGGGACGGTGATGACTGTGCATGTGCCTATCTGTACCTTGTGAGTGTGAGATGGCAACTGCAATGGTAAGACTGTGAAAGAAGGTACTTTGGTTAGTGAGAGGAAGGAGTGGGGAGGGGGGAAAGAAGAGGTGAGATTGGATGGGAGGAAGCAGGAATGGAGCTGCTGGAGGGTCCTCCATCCCCCACCCTAAATTATGCCAATCAGTTGCCAAACCTCCCTCTCTTTCTTCTACCACCAAATCTCAAAGTCTCTCTTTCTCTCTCTTTTCCCTCCTCTCCCCTGATCCCAGAACTTCCCCTCACCCAGTCCCTTCTCATCCACCTCCCAGATCCTGCCTCTTCCATTCTCTTCTCACCTTTCTCTGATCCTCTCTCCTCCTCCCCTCTCCAAATCCTCCCGCTCGCTCTTTATCCCTTCCTTAAGATCTCCTTTTCCTCTCTTCCGCCATCCCTGATATTCACTCCCTTCCCCACACTGATACCGGTGATCTCTCACTTATAAAATCATCAAAAGAACAAAATGCAAGCAAGGTGTGAAACTACTTTATTTTTATAACGCAAAATAAATTTGCATTATTAAAAAAAAAAAAAGCAAAATAATGCAAAATTACCACAGAATTTCAGTAATTTTGCTGTAAAATTCGCTAAAGATTGCTTCAAAATTCACACCTGAGCTATCTAGGGAACTTAGAAATTGTGGTGGAACTGACTAAAATCCACAGACGTGGTTAAAATGACTTTCAAGGAAGTTGCATATAATTAACCAAATTACAAATGGCTCCCAGTCAGATGATTGTATGATTAGAATAATGCATACTTTTGTAATTTCAACAGTGATTTTAAAATGGGCAATCAAAAATTGTGTATGACCTGCTAATTAAAGGGCATGCAAATCTAATTTTTATAAATACAACTCCCCCTACTTCCATTAGATGTTTTCAACAAGAAATGCACTGCATGATTGCAGAAATGGGCAGCCCCCCCTCCCCCCCAGCACAAATGTGTAGGTGCTGCAAGTAATGGGCACCCAGATGGGTGGCCACACACCTCCCGCAGTCCATACTTCCCTCGGCGGCCTTGTGGCAGAATCCGGCATCTATAGATGATGACGCAGCCCCTTCCCAATTGGTCCAGCATTGGGCACGATGAGGTCATCTATACATGACCTAGCACTGGACCCCCTTGATTGGTCAAGAGGGGGCTGCACAATGACGCAGAGGGGAGGAAGGTGGGCCAGCAGGAAATTTAAATGCTGCCAGCTACCGCAATGCTTCCTCTTCCGCCTCGGCCCAGTGGATGTGGCGATAACCACCCAACTGTTAGATAGTTGTTACTTGTTAGCCACGTCACACCGGGGGTGACCGAGTCCATAATGGGAGATGTAGAGACAACAGAATGTACTAGGGAGGTGCCATTAAGGAAACTAGTGGCTACTAGGGCCACCCCTTACAATAGATGGCCAAAGGGGGATTGGTTCTTGAAGTATTCACTGACCAGAATGAAACAGTGGTAGGCTTGCTGCAAGATGGCCTACCCAGGACTCCTCTTAGGACGATTCCCCCCCCCCCCCCCACCTATTGGGTTTGTAAGAGTGAGACCTCAGGACAGTCCCTCAAGTGGAAACTCAAGTATGAATTTATTGGCACCTACTCTTGGGGGGGGGGGAGCGCAGGTAGCTGTGTAGGACTCGGCACCCCAATTAATTTCCTTGTCAAGGCATCTAATAAATGGCTGCAGCCATTTGCATCCGGTCTCATGTTATGTTTGCTTCCTGTGTTATTGTTATGGTTTTAACACAGGGGTGGGGAAGGAAAAGGGAAGGGGTGAGGGGAGCCCTGGGTGTCTAGGCTGCCTCAGTTATACTTTCTCAGATTATCTTAATGCTGATTGACTGTTCTACATTTCCTGAGGTGGTAAGAATAATGGGTTAATATCTGGTACTGAAAAAGAGAGATCATATATCATATCACAAGTAAAACGAAGTATGGAAAGAACTGAAAAGGAAAGGGACTATGAAGTTTATGAGAGCTTTAGGTTGGTTGTATAGTATATATGGTTTGGCAATACTCTTTCAAAAGAGTAATTCTCAGGTAGCCCGCATAGTAGCAATAAAGTCTGCGTGTACAATATACATGCAAATTTTAGTGAGTATTTTCAAAGCAAATTATATGTATAAGTTCCCTTTGTAAATATTTGGGTAATTGCTTGGTTGCATGCACACATCGCTTGCGCAAAGTTACACTTTCTCTTTGGAGGGTGTAACAAATGCAAACATGGGCCTTTGTAATGGTTATTGGGATGATGTCCGCTGATTTTCTTTTATGGCGTGGCACATGCCAAGGTTGCTCTTTATCCCCCTTGCTAGTTTTTTTTACTTACATTGGAACCTCTTTTACAATGGATTAAGGATAATGTGGAGGTAGTTGGGATTCCTGTTGTAGGTTCTGATCCTGGACAGTTTAACAGGTTCGATCATCAATGCCCCCGACAACGCCATAATGAATGTGATAAATAATGCATCATGAGATGCGTATGCAAATTTTAAAAATTTAGTTAAAAGAGGGGGGGTTTTGACAATGAGGGGTGTTTAATGTTGTGTGCAATAGCGTTTCGTGTGCTATTGCACAATTTAAACCGGAAATAACTGCACCGTTTTTCCTGGGAAGAGAGACAGAGCGAGCCTCTGGGAAGGCGCACACATATTCATCAATTTTTTATACCACTGTAAGAGGGGCAACTAGTAGGGATGTGAATCGTTTTTTGACGATTTAAAATATCGTCCGATATATTTTAAATCATCAAAAATCGTTAGGGCCACGATACAATACCAATTCCCCCGATTTATCGTCAAAAATTCGTAAATCGGGGGAAAGGGGAGGGCAGGAAAACTGGCACACTAAAACCCCCTAAAACCCACCCCCGACCCTTTAAATTAAATCCCCCACCCTCCCGAACCCCCCCCCCAAATGCATTAAATTACCTGGGAGTCCTCCGTAGCGGCGGTCCGTGGCTAAATCGGGGGAAGGGGGAGAGCACGAAAACCGGCACACTAGATCGTGAGGTCTTCAGCCGGCGCCATTTTTCAAAATGGCCACCACAAAATGGCGGTGGCCATAGACGAAAACGATTCGACGCAAGAGGTCGTTCCGGACCCCCGCTGGACTTTTGGCAAGTCTTGTGGGGGTCAGGAGGCCCCCCCAAGCTGGCCAAAAGTTCCTGGGGGTCCAGCGGGGGTCAAGGAGCGATTTCCTGCCGCGAATCGTTTTCCGTACGGAAAATGGCGCCGGCAGGAGATCGACTGCAGGAGGTCGTTCAGCGAGGTCCGGAACCCTCGCAAGATTTCCGGACCTCGCTGAACAACCTCCTGCAGTCGATCTCCTGCCGGCGCCATTTTCCGTACGGAAAACGATTCGCGGCAGGAAATCGCTCCTTGACCTCCGCTGGACCCCCAGGAACTTTTGGCCAGCTTGGGGGGGCCTCCTGACCCCCACAAGACTTGCCAAAAGTCCAGCGGGGGTCCGGAACGACCTCTTGCGTCGAATCGTTTTCGTCTATGGCCGCCGCCATTTTGCGGTGGCCATTTTGAAAAATGGCGCCGGCTGAAGACCTCACGATCTAGTGTGCCGGTTTTCGTGCTCTCCCCCTTCCCCCGATTTAGCCACGGACCGCCGCTACGGAGGACTCCCAGGTAATTTAATACATTTGGGGGGGGGGGTGAGGGAGGGTGAGGGATTTAATTTAAAGGGTTGGGGGTGGGTTTTAGGGGGTTTTAGTGTGCCGCTGGACCACCAGGTAATTTAAGGCATTTGGGGGGGGTTCGGGAGGGGGGGGGATTTAATTTAAAGGGTCGGGGGTGGGTTTTAGGGGGTTTTAGTGTGCCGGCTCACGATTTTAACGATTATGACGATACTTTACACACACAAATGGCAACAATACGATTCCCTCCCCCTCCCAGCCGAAATCGATCGTTAAGACGATCGAGGACACGATTCACATCTCTAGCAACTAGTAACTCAGGGTGAGGTTTTGGTGGGCAGTTTTACATGCACAGTCAGAGGTAGGGGCAGCACAGTAGACATCAGTGAAGATTTTACATGATTTGGAGTGATGACAGGTACACAAAGATGAGATTTGTACAATGAGTTCTCAACCTAGCTTGATGCACTCTCTACCTAGCTGTTATCAACTGGCTCCAGATTTTCAGGACAGGTTGATCCAATCCTGGTTTTACTCCTCTACTTGCAGGTACTTATAGTCTTGCTTTTCTTTGGGAATGCAATAGGAAAATCAGAATAAGTCCCAGCATGCAATGGGGAAAAAAAGCCAGAACTGGATCAACCTGTCCTGAAAATCTGGAGCCAGTTGGCAACCCTACCCCCACCACCACTTCATGGTCCCCTCCCCACCAATCAAGCCAAAAAAATATATGCAGTCTGTATGTTTTCAGGCCAAAGCAGCTTTTTTTTTTTTTCTTTCATCTTTCCTTCTAATGGCATGTGATAGAGTAAAATGGCACAGCTTGGTTTGTGATTTTGGCCATGAGAAAAAAAAAAGTGACAAAATTCACTTCAATTGAGTATAATAGGAGCTGCTTGGCTGCAGCCAGGGACCATCTGGAGATCCTCCTGCCCTCAGCACAAGAAAATAGATTCAGGACTGAAGGAACCAGAAAGCAAATAAAAAGGGCTGGTGGGAAAAGTAACCCCTCGTGGGGCAGTTCATGGGCATTGTAGAGATTGTTAATGAATCATCCTACTGTACATTCTTTTTTTTTTTCTTTCTGCCGTGCCAAAGAAATGTTTTTTTCAAACATCCTGCATATCTCCCACGTTGACTTTTTTTTTTTTTTTTTTTTTTACCATGGCTGCTATTTGGCAAGATCCAAATTGTCCTAGGAATTTGCCTTCCATAACCTTAAAAGAGAAAGAGGACGGCAAAGCAATTCTTTAATGCCCGCAACGGTGGTTGTATGCAGCAATCTTCCTGCCCTCCAAAGGTGCCTAAATTCTGTTAAATTTTATTAAGCTGAGCCCCAGAGATTTCTCTCCTCCCTGATACCACACAACTTTAACAAATACATGACAGCCCAAGGAAGGACTAGTGATCTCTAATGACTATTCAGATCCTCGCTGTATACTCCCTTTATTTCCACGCTCAGCATTCACAAAATAGCCTCACCATGAGGTCTGTCTAATTGCAACCACAAAATTGAGTCGTATTGTGTTGCGGGTTGATGGGTTTTGCCACTTCTTGTTCTCAGTAATGAACTGGGAAAAGGACACACAGGCTTTCCATGTTCGTCAGATGCTAGGTGTGTATATATATATATATATATATATATATATATATGTAAAAAAATGATGAAGCCGCAACAGCAGGGTGAATTCTCAGAAGTGGCAGGTTGGTGTGTGTGTGTGTGTGTAATGTAGAGGAGGGGAGAGAGAGAGAGCAAATTCCAGCAGCTCCTTAGGGATGAAACCCTGCTGAATTACAGAGGTGGGAAAGATCGCTGCTGAAGAGCAAAAAGGAGAAATCTGTCAGGCAGATGCAGGGCTGAGCAGATACAATTAGGACTGCTGACCGCTGTTGCTTTTATTTATTTTTCATCAAGGTGGTATTGAAAGAGAGAATTTACTTACTATTAATTTTTCGTTTTTTTTTTTTAATGCATTTAAGATTTGAGAGTAACACAATGGCATAGTAGATGATGGCAGAAAAAAAGACCAGTTGGTCTATCCATTCTGCCCAGTGATTGCTGTCCACATGCCAAGGATTTATCCCAGATGTCAGTCATACAGTGTGACCACCAGTAGTATATCACTCCTTATCAAAGACATTTTGTATTATCTTGCAAAAAAAACCCCCAAAACTTGACAACAAGGTACCGCTACTTCTTTGCCTCGAGCCGTGTTTCCTCACTTTCACCAAAAAAAAAAAAAGCTAAAGCATGGCCTGTGCCTAGTTCCCTTGTAAGAGACCTTCTGTTATGGTTTGAATACTAGAACTATTGAGCAAAATCTATAATTGTGTGACCTCTGGGCTCTCATCTTCAAGATTTTTACTTCACCTGCACCTCCTCTATATTCTTGCTCTCCCCTATTAATCCTTGTTTCTGCTGTAGACACTACCAGCCAGTGGTGCAGCCATGGGTGGGCCTAGGTGGGCCATGGCCCACCTACTTTGGGCTCAGGTCCAACCAATCAGAGGTGCCCGGAGGCCCGAGAAGAGTAGCCATGCTGCAGGGCCACCATGGAGCTTATTCCGCAGCAGGCTGAGAAGAGGATGCCCTGCCACAGAGCTTATCCCGCAGCAGCCAAAGAAGAAGAGACCGTACTGCAGGGCCACTACAGAGCTCATCCTGTGGTGGTCCAAGAAGGAGGATTTGCAGCAAGAAGGCCTGAAAGAGAGAGAAGCCCTATAGAGAATGTGTACGTATGAGAGAGAACATAGAAGTGAGAAGCCTGTGTTTGTGTGCATATGTGTCAGAATGAAGAGCCTGTGTGTGTGAGAGAGAGAGCATTTGGGAATGAGAGCCTGTGTGTGTGTAAGAGAAAAGGACAGCATAAGGGACTGAGAGCCTGTGGCTGTGTGCGTCTATGAGGGAGTATATGTGTGTGAGAGTGGTAGCCTGCATATGAGAGAGAGCATGTGAGAGGGGAGCACGTGAGAGTAGGTGTATGTGTGGGAGTGGCAGCTTGCATGTGAGAGTGAGAGCCTGTGTGTGTGTGAGAGCGCATGTGATAGTGACAGCCTATGTATGTGGAAGTGAGAGCCTGCATGTGAGAGTTGGAATCTGTGTCTGGGAGTGGAACCCTGGGTGAAAGAGTATGTTTGGGAGTGGGAGCCTGTGGGTGTGTGGGAGTCGGAGCATACATGTGAAAAAAAAGCATAAGTGAGCCTGTTTGTGTGAGAATGTGAGCCTGCATGTGAGAGCTTGTAGGGGAAGGGGTGGGGGAATGGGAACCTGCATCTGAGAGAGAGCATGTGTGAGTGAGAGCAGGAGGCTGTGTGTGGCAATGGGAGCCTGCTTGTGAAAGACAGAGTGCATGTGATAGTGAGTGCAAGAGCCTGTGTGTGTTTGTGGGAATAGGAACGTGCATGTAGGAGCCTGTGAGAGTGAGAACCTGTGTGAGGGTGTGTGTGAGATAGCATGTGAAAATGAGAGCCTGTGTGTGTGTGTGGGGGGGGGGGGGTATCTGTGTGTGAAAGACAGCATGTGAGAGTGAGAGCCTCCATGTGAGAGTGTGTGTGTGGAAGTGGGAGCCTGGGTGAGAGAGAGAGAGAATGTGGGAATGGGATCCAGGCTGTGTGTGTGTGAGAGAGAGAGAGAGAACATGTGAGAGTAGGAGCCTGTATGAGAGAAAGCATGTATGTGTGAGAGAAAGCACATGTATTAGAGATCTTATGTGTGTATATATGATGGAGGAAGAATAGAAGACAGGAGAGAAGAAACAATAAAAGAGACCCTGAAAAAGGAATTAGGAAAAGACAGACAAGGGGATGAGGTTGGTAGAGAGGGCCACTGCAGACATCGACACAGAGCGGGCATCGGTGCTACTGGCCAAAGTAATATCCTTGAGTCCCGGTGCTCCGAGCACTCCCTCTCCGCCTCAACATTTGACTTCTTTAAATGCCGGAGAGGACAAAGCTGAGACTTTCTCTCAGGTGAGCCTATTCTCCCTTTAACATCCAGGGACTCTGGTAATTTTTTGGGAGCCATTTCAGAGGGGATGAGAGGTGAAACAATGGCTGTGGTGGGTGAAGAAGAGCCTAGGTCTGCTTTGAGTTCTATATCCGCCTTGGTGAAACCTGCAGAGATTACACTAAATTCCTTATGGTCTGCCATAAAATCACTGGAAACTGCAATTGTAAATTTGACAAAAATTACCCTGGACTCTAATCAACAATTTTCAAATATTGAAAACTCTATTTCTATAAATAATACTAAGTTGGAGATGATGGAATCACGGATGGGGAATCTAGGGGCATGGCAGCAAAAATCTGCTTGGATGGATATTGTGAACGAGAAAAAGATTGAAAATATTGAAAACTCTTTGAAATATTTAAATCTTAGAGTTCTCAACTTTCCACAAGTGAAAATGATACCAGCATATGATGGGGTAGATTTTATAAAAAAGCGCGCGCGCATACTTTTGTTCGCGCAGCAGGCGCAAACAAAAGTACGCCGGATTTAAATAGATACGCACGTAGCCAATAAAATCCGGGTTTGGCGCACGCAAGGCTGCCCAAAATTGGCAGCCGGCGTGCGCCGAACTGTGCAGCCGGCCTCCATTCCCTCCACCCCTCCCGCACCTTCCCCCTCCCTACCCCAACCTAACCCACCACCCCGGCCCTATCTAAAACCCTCCCTACCTTTGTTGCACAAGTTACATCTGCCCGAGGCAGGCGTAACTTGCATGCGCCAGGCCAGCCGCCGGCGCACCATGGTCCGGTCCTGGGGCTGGTCCGGAGGCCACGACCACACCCCCGGAACACCCCCGATGACACACCGGCCACGACATGCCGCCGATGACGTGCCAGCCGCGCCACACCCCCCTCGACACCCCCCCCCCAACACACCCCCAGGAAAGCCCCGGGACTTACGCGCGTCACGGGGCTTTGCACGCGCCGGCAGCCTATGCAAGATAGGCTCGGCGCACGCAGGGGAGGTTTGGGGTAGGTTTTCGGGGGTTACGTGCGTAACCCTTTGAAAATCTACCCCGATATGTTTAAAGAATACCTTATTCAGATTTTGAAAATGTCTCTGTAAGCACTTCCTGTTATTTCAAAGGTTTATCACCTTCCAGCTAAAGTTAATATTACTACAGGAAATGAGCCGGCAGAGGCATCTCTAAACCTGACAGATGTAATTGAGTCTACATTGGAAACTAATTTCTACAAGATCAACACTTCATGTCTCCTTTGCATTCTCATCAGATCGAGATGCTGTAGTGAGATTATGTGATATTGTCTAGCTTTTTTTCAAGGTGAAAAGATATTGATTTACCCTGATTTGAATAGAACTACCCAAGAAAGGAGGAGAAAATTTCTTGGAATGAAATCTGAGGTGGTAGCCATTGGGGGCAAGTTTCTCCTAAAACTTCCATGTAAATGTGACTTGCAGTATTTAAATCATAAATATGTTTTCTTTGAAGTTTCACAACTTTGCACATTCCTGGACTCTCAGACCCAAGAGGCTACAGCAATGGGCCCGGAGGATGGATAGCATATCAGATGTTAATATCTCTTTAATTACAACCATTTAAAAAGAACCTCGTGGGTTTTTTCCTATATCCGCTTATTGCACCTACTCTCCCACTATTACTTGATGTAGTCAGATAATATAGAATATTATATTCAATTTATAATTCTCTAAAGGAAATTATCTGTATTCAACAACAAAAATTCTTGCTGTATTTTTGAAAATGCATAAATAAATTTAAAAAAAAAAAAGGAAGACAGACAAGGGTGAAAAAAGAGACCGGAACCAACCATTTAGAAAAATGGGGGTCTACTAGCGAAGGTAAAAAAAATATTTTGATTTTCTGTGGTTGGAATATGCCATCTTTGGGAATGTGCATTTCATTTCTTATATATTTGCATTTTGCTTTTTCTTTAGTATTCCACTATTCACAGAGTCTGGTTACTCAGAGTTTCCATTTCAGTCTTATCTGTCTGTTTCTGTTTCTTTGTAAATGGTAGTTTTATTGCAAATTATGCTCCAATCACAAAAACAGACTTAGATACTGACAAACTATAATCCAGTACCGTAACATATATATATATATATATATATATATATATATATATACATACATACATACATACATACACTTGGTTGAAAATTTCTTAATGATAACATGGGGTTTTCTGTTTCTAATTTTTGTAGTACCTTATTCTGTATTAGGTAAGGGTCTGTGTTCTACATGTGCGCCAGAAGTGCAATATTTTAGCTAGCATGTAGTTTCTCTGTAGGGATTTGTAGCAGTCCAACTTTTTGTTTGCCCAGTAGGTGGTGTAATGTTTGCCTTGCTGCCTTTTCATAGATAGGGTTGCTGCTGGTTGAGCCCTGCAAGTTACTGCTATTATGGAATAGTATCTCAAGGCTCTAGGTGTCTTCTTTTTCTTTTTTTGTACGGGTTTGTGTTACTTCACAAAGTGTTTGGAAGTTGAGGGGGTTTGTTTTGCTGTTATCGAGGTGACACCAGAATTTGATTATGTATTTTTTTGCATGTTAAGTTGTTAACATGTTAATATGAACTGTCTTAAGTTTGCTTTCCACCCATTGCAAATCTTAAATTCTTATGATTATTGTTATTTTATTGTACTTATAGCACACAGGGATTGTAGAGCAAACAGGAATACACAGGAAAACATATGTTAGAACAAGGTCTAACCATTTATTGTCTAACCATTTATTCTTTCCTTTCTCTTCCTTCTTCTCCAAGTTCTGCGACCCTTGTTAATTGTAACTATCTCCTTCGGTCACCACAGTTTTGAGTTTGATGTTTATTAATGCACCCCCGTTTCATGTAAACCAGCAAGATATGTGCTCATGATTGCCGGTATATAAAAACCTTAAATAAATAAATAAATAAATAAATAAATAAGGTGTATACCCAGAATGTCTGACTGTTCCCAATAAGATATTGTTCCAAATCTTCATATAGAATAATATTTGTTTTTCAATTTCAAGCTTCCAAGCAATTACATTTCCACAACATGGCCGTGTTTCGCCATGGGGTCTGAGTTGGGAGGGACCCAAAGGAGCAGATTTATATCGTTGTAGTTAATAATATAAATATATAGACCAAAATGTTGAGGTGTCCGGGCAGCATACAGTAAACAGAGGGTTAGGAGAATCACCAAAACATACTTTCAGAGCACTTGCTCAAAAGAGAGTTTAGAAGACCGGGTTCAGCTGCATAGAAGGATGCAGTAGGCATCCTTGTAAAATATCCCCAGTTTTATAATATGCATGCAAATGTACGCCCTTGCACCGGTTTATAAGGTACCATCCCTGCATATAAATGGGCTTTTGAAAATTGCTAAGATATATGCTAATTTTTTACACGCATAAATCCTTTTGAAAATTACCCCTAGAATTTAGATCTTGGGACTGCTCACAGAAGCATCATGTTTATAATATTGATGAGACCTGAAGGATGGCTTTAAAGCAGTGCCTAACTGAGCCTGCTCTGCTTGCTTTGGAAAACGGCCCTCTACATATCAGGTTTCTGATGATCAATACCAGATTTGCAGTTGAATTATGCTATCTGTTCATGCATTACTTATCCATACACTCTGCTTTTATAACTTTTGAGATTTACCAGTGATCTGGACCCCATATAATAATTATGGTTTCAATGTAAATTTATCCCTGATGCAGGCGTTGCTGCCGAAATGTGACCATGTTGGGTTTGTATTTTGATGATATATTTGTTCTTTCGTATAATTTTGTTTTAACTTGTATATTAAAAGTTTATTTTTAAATTGTTTTTATATTTATCATTTATTATTAATTATTGATTGTTTATTTCCTTTACCGTTGGGTTCACCTTATAGATATATAGATATATACTTGCTTTATCTGCAAGTAATTTTTTCATTAAAAACAGGGAAGATAACTTGAAACTCTTTGTGGCCACACAGAGATCTACAATAGAATCTTATAACCCGCATGTATTATAAAATACATAAGAACATGCAATACTGGGTTAGACCAAGCGTCCATCAAGTCCAGCATCCTGTTTCAAACAGTGGCCAATCCAGGCCATAAGAATCTGGCAAGTACCAAAAAACTAAGTCTATTCCATGTAACTGTTGCTAGTAATAGCAGTGGCTATTTTCTAAGACAACTTAATTAATAGCAGGTAATGGACTTCTACTCCAAGAACTTATCCAATCCTTTTTTAAACACAGCTACACTAACTGCACTAACCACATCCTCTGGCAACAAATTCCAGAGTTTAATTGTGCGTTGAGTGAAAAAGAACTTTCTCCGATTAGTTTTAAATGTGCCACATGCTAACTTCATGGCGTGCTCCCTAGTCTTTCTATTATCTGAAAGAGTAAATAACTGATTCACATTAACCCGGTCTAGACCTCTCATGATTTTAAACACCTCTATCATATCCCCCTTCAGCCATCTCTTCTCCAAGCTGAAAAGTCTTAACCTCTTTAGTCTTTCCTCATAGGGGAGCTGTTCCATTCCCCTTATCATTTTGGTCACCCTTCTCTTCTCCATTCCAATTATATCTTTTTTGAGATGCGGTGACCAGAATTGTACACAGTATTCAAGGTGCGGTCTCACCATGGAGCGATACAGAGGCATTATGACACTTTCCGTTTTATTCACCATTCCCTTTCTAATAATTCCCAACATTCTGTTTGCTTTTTTGACTGCCGCAGCACACTGAACAGATGATTTCAATGTGTTATCCACTATGACGCTTAGATCTCTTTCTTGGGTGGTAGCTCATAATATGGAACCTGACATTGTGTAACTATAGCATGGGTTATTTTTCCCTATATGCATCACCTTGCACTTATCCACATTAAATTTCATCTGCCATTTTGATGCCCAATTTTCCAGTCTCAGAAGGTCTTCCTGCAATTTATCACAATCTGCTTGTGATTTAACTACTCTGAACAATTTTATATCATCTGCAAATTTGACTACCTCACTTGTCATATTTCTTTCCAGATCATTTATAAATATATTGAAAAGTACGGGTTCCAATACAGATCCCTGAGGCACTTCACTGCCCATTCCCTTCCACTGAGAAAATTGTAACTACTACACATGTCTGCCCCAAAATACGCACATTTGTATGCTTAGATGTGAATCCATAAAATGCATTGAAAGCACGTAATTTTTCTTCTAATTTTAAAACTATATGAACATTTATTTTATGTACAAAAATAAAGTAGGATTTACTCACATAAAACCCAGTTTTCATGCAGAAGTCAATATATTTTAAAACATGCGTACATAATTGAAATTAATAGTTTTCCAATTCCTATACTAGGTTTGCCCAGTCCTTCTCCATTGAGGCCTCCCATCCAACCAACAGTACACAATCAAGAAGTCTGATATCAATTAGGCAAGATAATTAGCAGGCGTAAAATGACATGTTGCCAAATGTGGGTAGGTAGGTCTTTAATAGGCACTTTGCCCCAGAATGCATGAATCGTAAAGTATTATGTGCATGCTTTCAAGGTTTATAAAACACCAATTATGCGAGTTCAAGCTACTTACATGTGTATATGCTCATTTTTACATGCGCAACTCTTTGAAAATTCATCCCAATGTGTGTAGGTTTGGAAATGCAATCTTCAAGTATTTTTCTCCCCCCAACCTAAACAATGCCTCAGGAGTGCCTCCTCTTAATGTTTCTAAAAGTATGGGCGTTGTGGAAGGTCATGCATGCTTTAAGACACAATGAGGGAAGTCAACTTTCAGACAGCTGATTAATGCAGGGATCATTTAGAAAACTGTCTTCCCAGTGTGTAGATAAGGTCATCTACCGCAATGTGTCATCTTGTATATGCAACATTTGTAGGGCAAGTTTGGATCCAATTTAGATGAAATCCTCTAAGTAACTGTAAATTTTATTTATTATGATTTTACTTCTACAAAAAAGAAAGACATGAAAGGGTATAAAGTCTATATACATTTCTTGACAAATCTCCATTTGCACCCCCTCCCCAGTAGAAATGTTCATCTGCACCAAACCTAATACAATGCTATTCCCTACCCAGCTACATTAGGTGCCCTTTATAACATCCTTTCTCCTTTACATCAAAATGACATAACCTTTGGTGTAGACTTGATAGCTGTCATGAAGTTTGTCAGATACAAGATATTACAAAATCTAGAAATAAAGGATGGGAGGGGGGTAGAGGGTCCACTAAATATAAAACAAAAACATGTATGCACATTTTCGGGTCATACTTTCTCTTCTGGAAATTAATTTGCATCATATTAGCATTTAGTTGAAAAGCCATTGTAGTTGCAGAGGCAGACACCACATATGTGTTTGTGCGTGTGTGTGATAGGGACATGCATTCATTTAAAATGAAATAGACAATGTCAACAACATTGTCTATTTTGTTTCATTTCACCGGTAGCAGAAATGAAAGAAAAAATTGCAGATATTTTTTTTTAGGCTTGTGTTATTGCGCTCTAACTGGATTTAGTGCGCACGAAGTCCAAGTTAGTGCGCACAAGGATAGTAACTTTCAAAAGGGTGCATGAGCGCACATGTATATGTGAGTGTTGGCGAGTACACAGAAACACGGCCATTATATAACATGTACACACACATGCACTTATTTTATAAAACAGCCTAGTTGCACGTATATTATAAAATAACCTAGGTGTGCATACGTGCGCATCCACTTTTGCATGTGGGCATGCACAGTCGCTTAAAGCCAGGTTTGAGCCACCCAAGTGGGGGAATTGGGTGGACACACGCATGCCCTTCATGCGAACACATCTCCTGATTTTGGCCCACCCAGCTTTTAAAGTTCACCTTTAACTACGTAATTAGGGAAAAATGAAAAAAAAAATTTTAAAAACAAAATCAAGCAAACAGACATGAAACAAAAATGATGCTCAAAAAAAAAAACCTGCACACCCCTAGTGTTTGTTTGTAGGATCAGTGATACTAAACAGTTTCTCCCACATTGTGTCTATTAAAAAAGAATACTATATCTGATGATTTGAGCGAAAATCCTAGGTACAGTTTGTCATGTTGAGATCAATAATCAAAAGGTTTGTTCAGCCAATTTTTGAGGTTAACTGGACAACATCCTAAGGTTTGTACTTTCCACCCCTTGCACTGGCTGAATTGTATCTGGGCAAGTTATCACCCAGTTAAAATTTAGCCAGATAAGAAAGAGTTGGTGTGGGAGTGTTCCAGGAGTCATGGTTATCAGTGAAGGGACAAATTATTGCCCAAGTGCAGTCAATAAAATGTCACATGCTAGCAGCAGTTGATTGGATAAGTGCTAATGAATATTTAGCTGAAGATATCCGGGGTAACTATATCTAAATAACTAACTTCTCTGCTCGTTGGCTTACTGAATTCATTTCAAACAATGTAGAAAATACCAACAATAATTTCTATTTTGTTTCATTTCATGATTTAAGAAACATTTTCTATTAAAAAACAAAAATGCTCACAGGACCCACCTCAAGCCTTCCTGTTTATTAAAATATTCACACGCCCCGCCAGCTGACCCTCCTCGTCCTCTCTGGCCCACCCACCCGAGCCCCCAGGACTCACCAAAATGTGCCTGGTATTTTAGTGAGAATATCCTGCTGCTCCCGGGTCCAGCAGTTGTCGTCATTCAAAATGGCACGGTCTGCTCTTTGCCCCTGCTCCTGTGCCAGAGACTGTCCATTTTGAATAATGGTAGCCACCAGGCTGAGAAGCAGGAGGTCATTCCTAGGCCCCCACTAGACCACCAGGGACATTTGGTGAGTCCTGGGGCTCAGAAGGATAGGCTGGGGGGGGGGGGCAGATGTGGAGGGCTGAATATTTTAATAAACTGGGTTGGGGCAAATCCTGTTAGGTTGGGTTTTTTTTTTTCCAAAAATGAAACGAAAATAAATATAACGATCCAGGTGTGGACCCGAAATGGCCCACTCCCGAAATGTTGGAGGAAATGAAATGAACATTTTTTTTGTGCACACCCCTACTATATATATATCTATATATTTTGTATTTGTATATTGCTTTCATTAAAATGTAAATCTAAAATAGACAATATGGAAAAAGGAGACAAGCAGAAATAAAGAAGACATTCGTTGCCTTCCTAGCAAAAAACATAGAGGGTTTCTTAATCCTGTTGGGGCTATTACAGCATTCAAAGCCTGAGATGAGGTGGGAGCTTCAACCATGGTACCACAGTGGCACCTAGTAGCTAACACAAAAGTGCTCTTTAGTTGGGTTCTGGAGGGCACTACTAGGACTGTTGCCATGGGCAGGGAAGATGGGTGCACGCCTGGGGGGTGTCAAGTCGATGGGCTGTCAGTGCTGAGCGGCGAACCATGCAATCCTGGCCTCCTTCCCCCCCCCCCCCCCCCCTTATTCCCTAGACATGCGCAGGTGCTTCCTGAGCCGATCGGTATCCTAGCCTGTCCCAACGTGGGGCTGGGAACTGCACAACCATGGAGAGGGGGGAAGTGCTGCTGGGGGTGCATCAACGGCAGCTCTGTGGCTGGGCTTCCAGGTAATGATCTGGACTGGATGGAAAAGAAGATAAAATGGAGACAGGTAGGACAAAGGTTGAGCGGCTCAGTTAAGGTAGACTCAGATTTAGCAGCAAAAGCAGGAGGAAGCTGCCAGGCAAAAAAAAAAAATGCAGTTGGAGCTGTGTTTGTTGATCTGTGACCATCTCCTGTGGTGATGGGGACACAGATTACTGCACTCTGTCTACAGCTAATGATGATACACTTCAGGTTACTTTGTCCCTCCAGTGACTATAAGTTGGTGTAAATAAAGTCTTCTATGTTAAAATCGCTTACGATTGTTGCCGTTTTTGAATTCTCACATTTCTGCAGGTAAAACAGCCTTCTGGGCATCGAAGGCTGCCCTGCATAAACTTTCCCTCCCAAAATGCATGTAAGCTTCTGCGCACGTGTCACGCTCGTGCATAGGTTTACCGGGGACTCGGCGGAGGTGTTCCTGGAGGCGGAGTTGGGGATCGGTTTCCAAGTTTAAAAATGATCAGAGAGAGATGGAAAAAGAGAGAGAGAGATTCTGTTAGAGAGACAATCTGACCCTCTATATATCTCCCACTGTAAGAGGGGCACTTTCAACTCAGGGTGGGTTTTGAGTGTCAGATTATCTGTCTCCCCCCCCCCCCCCCCCCCCCCCCCCTGGTCCTTGCCTGTACGTGTAAGTCTTGACCCCACCCATTTTATGCCTCCTTATTCTTGACGTGCATACTTCCCGGCTTCTTAAAATTCGCATTGCTTGTGCACGGCCCACACACGCGTTCAAGGGACCATTTTTGCGCGAGTAATGCTTTTAAAATCTACCTAATTGCTTGTAAATTTCTGCACAATATTTAGCAGGTGTAATTGTATGCAGGAAGATTTATTGGGCTAATTTTTTAAAGCGAGCTTTATGCGAGCAAGTCCACTCTGAAAATTGGTGTAACATCTGCGCGTATTTTCCAACTAACATACGTACGATGTTACAAAATTACCACCATTCAGATCTTCCGAGCTGTGATTTGCTACCAGTTACTTATCCAGAGGCTCCTGTCTGATCTGCACCCCTAAGTGAGATGCTTTGAGCTCCGTATTCAGAAGCATTTAGACGAATAACTCAGAGGTTATCCAGCTAAATGAATCCTCGAGCATTTACCTGGTTAAATTCTAGCCAGATAACTTATTGTCCAACCAAAATTTGGCCAGATAAATTAGGGGCATTCTGGGGGCATAACTGGGAGGAATTGAGTTAGCCTGATAAGTTATCCAGCTAAATCTGTTTACCCTGTAGACCTGTCCTAAAGTTAACTGGATATAATAGGCAGTATAGCCATGCCGCTGAATATATAAGCTAAGTTTATCTTCCTTAGTTGCCGATCCACAAGGCGGCTGAATATGGACCTTTTTATTTTCATAGCATAAGTACAAAAGGCTCCCTCCAACACTGCTTTGTATCCATGCAAATTAACTGCAGAGATAATTGCAATGAAATAAAAAAATATCTTTCCAAATAATATCGATAATTATTCTGCAGTTCTGTAGTTCTCTGGTCTTTTGAATTGGTTTGGAGAACTAGGGCATGGTGCTCAGGCCCTCAGGATGAGCCTTGTGGGGATCAGAGACCTACTGGAAAGGACACATCTGTGTGGCATCATGTTCTGAACTCGCACATTTTGCTTAAGTATGCTTTTGGAATTGCAAAAACAACGCGTCCAAATATGGATAGTTTGCCTGATTTTTTTTTTTATACAGGTAAACGACTTCTCCAGACTTTTTGCTTTCTGATGAGTAGGCAGCGAGATAGACAGAAGAAGAATGAATAGTAAAAAAAGGATGCTCTGCTGATGGTACCAGATGTCCTCATATATAATGTACATCACACATTTATGTCTGGTGTTGCTTGTGGAAAGGCCATGTGTGTGCTGTAGGTAACTGTAGAATCTGTAATAGTCTTGTTATGCTAGAGGAACTGATTGATTGTTTTCTTGGTGAACATGCAGCTTGCTGGTTACCCTTCCCTAACTGCGACGTATTAGCTTGTTTAACGAATAAAGCCAGCTGGCTTTTTGAGCCGTTCTAATAGTCTGCTGATCAAACCTGGGAAAACATTCAGAATTTCATTTAATTGTTAGGCAAGCCATCTTTGAAGTCAGATCTGAGGCAGATTCATAAATCTGCTTCTGAATGCTGAGCAGATTTAATCAGACTGTGAGGATCCACTTTTGGATTTTCTGAAAGTTTACATTTTTTTTTTATTTCCTTTACCTGGATGCACTGGAAGAAGTTAGATTTCTACAGTGGATCTGAGTAAACTCAGATATTTTTCCTCCAGACTCGACTCAGAATGAAATCCGCCTGGTTCAAGATTGATAGAGAATGGTTTACAAGTCTCTTCATACAGCCATTCAAATTGCTCTATAGTCCCAACATGTCTTTCACAAGCCATTCTTTCTTCTGCAGTGACTCATTTACTTTGCATCCTTAGGGCCTGATTCTCAAAAGCATTTACAACTGGGTTTTACACATGTAAATACCCATGTAAGTGGGTTTTGAAAATTGTAACAATATATGCCATTTAATTTGAAAATTGCTACAATAGTATGTTACATTTATACGCATAACTCTTCAAAATTCACTTGTTAAAGAATAACTTTCAAACAAATATGCAGCGGGCATTTTAGGGGTGGGAATTTGTTTCCAACGAAATAGAAAATAAAGACGATATTTCCTATTGTGTTGCATTTTGCAAACACCAAAAAATGATAGGAAAAAACACAAAGTTTTGTTTTGCTTTTCCTATCATTTTTGGGGAGGGGAAGCCAAATAAAGCAGATAAAAAGAAAAATGACCCAACCCTGCCCATTTGAGAAAATATCAAGCCCCTTCCCCTGCCCAGTGTAGCCCAAGCTCCTCCTAGCCCCCCCCCACCCCCCCACCCCCAGGACTCGCCAAAACTCCCTGGTGGTCTAGTGAGAGGCCCAGGAGCAACATCCTGCTCCCGGGTCTGTGGTTGCTATTAGTCAAAATGACACCAACTGTCCTTTGCCCCTACCATGTGACAGGGGCTACCAGTACCATTGGTGAGTCCTGGGGGGGGGGGGGGGGTCAGGAGAATGGGCTAGAATGAGGAGAGGGCTCGCATGTGGGGGGTCTCGATATTTTCATAAATGGAAAGAATTGGTGTGGGTTTGCGGTTTTTTTTTTAAACCTAATGGGAAAACGAACCCCCAAAAAATGATCTGGGGGTAGACCCAGAAATGGCCAACCCCTAGACTGAAAATGAAATAGGGGCAAACAGTTTTGGGGGGTACTTCCCCTACAGCATATACATGCATATATGGCTTTTGCGCAGATTTACCATAGTATTTTATAATCTGCACATATTATAAAATACATGCTATCTGCCCTCCAACATACGCATTATATATGCTTGCGCACAAATAAATTCAATGCATTGAAAGCACATACTTTTACAACCTATTTAAAAAATATACACAGGGAAATTAAGCAGAACTTAATTATCCACATAAACTGGTATATTTTAAAACATGCACACACAATTGAAATTACCAGTTTTATCAATTACTCCACCAATTCACTCATTCCTTCTCCAGGTCAGTGAGACCCTCCTGGTTCTTCAGCCTGAATGCCACACAGTTCGCCTAGACCTCTCACCTGGCCAATAGTACACAATAAACACGTTTATTATCATGTATGCAAGATAATTAGCAGGTGTAAAATTATGCAAATATGTTGTCAGATCTACATGTGTCTTTTAAAACAGCAACTTCTATGTTTAAATTTTGACCCTGTTCCAGATCACCCCCTTTTTTACATGCATATATGCATGCACAAAAGCAAATACATATGTTTGATGTTTATGCTACTAGGAATGATCTTTCAAACCGGCGTGCAAGTGCATATTTGCCCGCATGCGTTAACCCACATTCAAGGACATGGTGATTTTATAATTTTGCATGAATATGCGTGCATGTTATAAAATAGCCTGGTTGTGTGCCAAAGTTGAAGTGGGTGCATGCGTAGGTGCGCAAATCTCGCTTCTACCGCGTAAGTTTCGGAATTTTAAATGGGGCGTTCTTCCATGCCATTCCCAGTTTACCAGTTCGCCCACCAGTTCACCCCAACAGCTAGGAACTTCAACCTCCCCCCCCCCCCCCACACACAACCTATACTCCCCCCCTCCCCAGTTACCTCAGACCCTTGAAAGCCCAACCTGTGCTCATTGTTTTTGCTGTAGTACATCCAGAGTAAACTTCCCCTCAATCTGGATAGAAGTATAGGTGCTATGGATCCTTGCACACACTTTCATCCAGATTGCGTGAGGACAATTTTCAGATAGCCAATTTATCTGGGTAAATGGTTTTGAAAATTGACCTCCCCATGACCTTCAAAAGATCTAAGGAAGGAAGAGGGAGAATGAGACAGAGAGAGACCAGTCATGCATTCAAAGATCTAACACTGCGCTTGGAAACCTTAAAAATATAAACCATATTTTCCAAAAGAATTGAGAGTTGCTTTAAAACTAGAAAAAAATAATTTTAGCAAACTTCTAAAAACATTGAATTGTGAGCAATTTATTTCCTTTCTCACAACTAACTCTGTTTTCTATTGATGTGGGGGTTTTGTGATAAATTTGATATTTGGAAGATATCGAACCTTGGAAGTACAATTATAATTGAGTCTGAAGGTAACTTTTTCTTTGATAAGTTTTAAGTCCATGTGAACATCCCCAAATGAGCCTTCCTCTCCCTTGTTCTAGCTAGGGTCTCTTCCAGAGAACTGACAGCCATCATAGGCCACAGAGACTCTAGAAGCTGGGCAATGAGGTTCTGTCTGCCAAGGTGTTTGAAGATAAATATCTATAATACTGCAGCTGTATAAAACTGTCACAGCCAATAGTCCAGCAGGGGAGCAGAGAGAATAATAGTGTTAACAGAATAATCCTCTGAGGGGTAAAGGGCCCTAAATTATTTCTGGAGCTGGCTTTGTTGTGGCGAGGATGATAAATGCCCGCACGTTAGTGATACCATCTCAAGTCATGGGAAATGCCTATTAATGATGAAGCATTCTGACAAAGAGCTACAGTTCAGGTCTATATATTAAAAAGAAAAACCAACTCTCGGATTATAAAACAGGAACTTCATCAAAACACGATCCTTTTACTAACTGAACATGACTGTTTTAAAAAGAAGTAATGTTAATAAGAATCTCACCCTGGCCTCATTCAGCTAATGTGAGGTAGTTTTGTTAATTTTACTTTTGAAAATTAAGGTAATCTGTTTCCTGTCATAGAGAAGTAATCCATTGTAGAACACTAATTATTTCACCTAAAAAGCAATATATCTAGGCCCACTCTCTCTAAGGATTCACCTGCAGGTACAGCATGAAAACCAGTCCTCCTCTAATGATATGGCTACTTTTAAGTATGTAACACCTTTCAAATAGCACTATGGAACAGTATGTAACCTGCTGTATATAACACTAGGTAGGAAAAATAGGAAATAAGAAGGAGTACGCATCAGTATGAAGGAAGTAACTTGCAGTATGTAACAAGGATGCAGGAAATAACTAAATAACTTGCAATAGGTAACAGCTTGTAGGAAATATCTTCACAGCAAGTAGTAACTTGCAGTATGTAACAGCGTGTAGGAATTTATTTGCACTAGGATATAACTTACAGTATATAACACTTTCAGTATA
The DNA here is from genome assembly GCF_901001135.1 of Rhinatrema bivittatum. Lineage (NCBI taxonomy): Eukaryota > Metazoa > Chordata > Amphibia > Gymnophiona > Rhinatrematidae > Rhinatrema > Rhinatrema bivittatum. Next base: position 38,018,985 of record NC_042632.1, read on the forward strand.
GAGCAACATGCACTGTGTAACAATTTGATGTGCAAGAATCTAGCAGATGCAACTAGCCTACAATACAAGATATGACTATTTGATGATAATGTTACAATTTTTGTTGCATGTTTACGTAAACCATTTTGATGGCAAAACCGAATGACGGTTTACAAAACACCTCAAATAAATAAAGTAGTCATTTTCAGAGTTAGAGAGTGGTTATGCATGTAAACTCGGCACATATGCATGTAAGTAGTGTGTATACATGTGTATGCTATTTTGGAAAACTTGCGTGTGTGTGGTGTCATGAATAAATGTGAACAGGGAAAAAATGGGCAGTTTAGGAGTGTTCCGGGCTGCAGCGTTGGGCCTGGGCACGGTCTCTTGCCTAGATAAATAATTATTTATTCACCCTTCTTGAGTTGACTTAGTTTACTTACTGTTTGCTTAACATTAAACTATTGTAAAGCTTGTTGCTATGTTACGTTACAATGTGAACCGGGGTGATGTTTTTAACGTGCCCCGGTATATAAAAAATCTTTAAATAAATAAATAGAGTGAAGCCAAGGCATCGGTCTTGCATGGGCCAAGGTCATGGCGAACCACTGCCGCCTCAGCCTTTGCAAGACAGAGGCTTCGACCTGCACCTAGGCCCCGTAGGAAGATCCCCCACCAGACCAGGTATGTGGTGGGGGGGGGGGGGATCTTGGACCTGACATTTTTCTGAGTGGCAGAGACGGGTGGTGGGGAAGGGATAGGACAGAAGGCCTTGCTATCACTTTTTAGGTCGCTTTTGGATGGGGTTTTTTTTTTTTTAAATGTTTGATTGAAATCAAATATTCCATGAACCGAAATTCGTAGTCAAAAATCCTCCTGAAAACGATCCAAAAACACATTTTTTATCCCTGCACACCCCTAATCATTACCAGACTTGTCCATACACTTTTATACCTAATTAAGTCGCAGAAGTGAAACTGCACTTGTCTTTTGTCTGTGGATATTGGTTGTGTGGTTTGGGTTAAGTCAGGGGGGAAGTGGGGTCAGGTGACCTGGTAGAATATCAAATTATGGATGGCAATGGGGCTAAGAACTAAAGCTTTCTTATTATGTTTTATGGAAAGCTAAAGGCCCTTGAGCATTTCTCTTTGTTTAGGTTAGTTCATTGTCCTTTCATTTTTTAAGATATGCTTTTAAAGCTAGTCCTAGGAGCCAAGCAAAATTAATTAACTTGGTCTTATCCTGTCTTGAACTAGAAATTTACATATTTTATGAAAGCACCACAAGATGTGATACACTGGCTCAGTGGCAACTTCTATTCAAGAATGGTGATGGGGGTCCAACATTATAAAATTAAACTCTGATTTCACCCAGATTTCACCCAGATATAGCTTTGGGGAAGATGGTTTCATCCAGCCAATATCATATGCCCTGTCTATAACCAAAATTGTTTTGGCATTTGGGTAAAACAGGATTAAATGTAAAGAAAAAATTCAGAAGACAATAAATTATAAAGTAAGGGTTATGACTACAGTATGTTATAGCCTATGAGTCTTACTTCCTTTCAAGTTGTTTGAAAGGAAGTAAGGCAATACTTAAGTTATATAGATGGTGAAGCTTTGGTCATAAGATCATTCTTGAGATTGGAACTTTAAAGGCAAGACTCGTGCTTGACATGGAGTTGTGCGAATGAAATGAAAGCACACGGCAGGCATTTAATTCAGATTTTGGTGGAGATGATAACGGCCAATATTGGATTAACAATAGGGAAGTACATGCTGTAAGCTGGTAACACGATATACATGAAATGTTTATACGGATGTCCAAAGCTTTGTGGGGACCATACGCACCTTAATGAGATGTGCATAGTATACAGTTTTGAAGACAGCGTCTTGATGTGAGATAGAGAATCATTGAGAGGAATATCGACGACAACACACTGAAACTCATCCAATGTTTCAATTGATCAATTGATGAATTTAAGGGTTAGATATTGTTAATATTAAACCCATAATTCCACAACATCCAATTTACAGAGTGTCCCTGAGGAAGCCTGCTAGTTCAGGCGAAACGAGAAATCTCGTCGGGAATAATATATAACGTGTTAGTGGATTTAAGTGAACAATTGGGAGTAATATATAATGAGTTAGAGGATTTATGTTCATAATTGTTGGAGAATCATATGTATAAAGGTATATGGATGCACATGTATTATGTATTTTATGAATGAATGGTGTGAATGAAATGAGTATGAGTGGTAAATGATGATGTACAACATGTATTTGTTAGATTTTAATTATTAATTGTAGATGCATAATATGGTCCACACATAGTGCGGACGAATAAATGTAAAAAACTGTTTGTACATTGAATAAAAAATTGGTTTGGCATTCTATAATTGCCGAGTTTTCCTCTGGTATGGTAGTATAACTTACGTATTAGACAGAGGTTTTGCACGAGTTTTGTGTACCTATGAGTCAATGGGTCATCCAAGAGACTGCCTAAGGGAGAAGTCATTATTTTGCTGTGTAACTCCAATTTTAAGACCCCCTTCACTGCATGACAAGCATTCATAGATGAGCAATAGAGAATAATGGTATCTGAAGGCAATTTTTTTAGCTTTTGAGCAGGATCTTAACTCTGTTTATCTGTTTATTCTGATTTTACTTGATTTATATGGTATGTTCTTTGTTTTCTTAGCCTTGTAGTAAGTTTTTAGTCTCATATTTTTAGTTATACTCTTTTAGTTTTAAATTTGTTATATTTATAATTATAAGAAATTGTATTTTTGTTTTCTGTCTTAACATTGAAAGTGTGAACCGTAGAGATGGACTTTGTCTATACAACGGTATATAAAACTGTCTAAATAAATAAATAAATGAATGAATGAATAAAATAATGAGGTTAGAGGTAGGAAGTTATAAGAGAATGTCTTCTGAAGAAGAACTCACTCAGAAGTCACTGTCTGACTTATCCATACAGGCATTGGAGAGGTGAAACATCCTTATCCTGGCCATCAATGGAGTAAAAAAAGATGTGATGATTTTTTGCCTCTTTTTGGTTATTCCAACAAGCTCAGGTAAACTTTCCACAGAAAGAACATTCATTTTTCTTGAGATGGAAGAGAATTAGAAAGTTACAATTTTTTTCAGGGCCAATTAGAGCAAGGAAGTCTGAATACACATACTGCAATGTTTTCTTTAATTACCATCTCCCAAAAAAACATATATCCTATATACACATGCTCATAGTTCTACAAGTGGATTGGCAGAACTGTGCAGGTACAGGTATTGGAATACCAATGGCAGGTTAGGCTTATGGCATATACAGTTGCATACTTTGTACTCCATTATAGGTGAGGACTGAAGAGAAAACAGGATTCATACTGCCCTACTCCTCCAATCCTGGACTTACCTTTAGCATCCATCAACAAGATTTTCTAATAAATTTTTGGCTTCCTTTTACATTGTCAGCAAAGAGGACAGCCTGTTGTAAATAACAGGCTGCTTCCTGATTCTGTCTTTGACATTGGATCAGCTCCTTAGAGTGTGGAAAAGCATTTGACTTCTTTCTCGCAATTATTTTCCACTTTTTTGAGATATGTCTGCCTTCTGCCTTCTCTAAGAAGTCTCTCTCTATTTCTTGCTAGAAGCTATTGTTCCAGGTACCAGAAGAGAATTCTCTAATGACAAGATTTTGCAGAAATAAAGGAAAATAAGGAGTCAAGAAGGAATCATTTGTCACATGAGCAATAATGTACATTTCTGCAATGTGTATAGAAGGCATAACTATTATTCATGAAGAGAGCTCATATCCGATCAGTTTTTCTACATTTTCTTTTGGTAATTCTATATTCTTAAGAAGCTCATTAAGATACTCTAAAGGTCAAGAATGATGCACAAGAAAATTAAATAATAGAAGTACCAGAAAGTATCAGATTAGGAATTAACAAAAAAAAATTAAAACAATTCACACAGATGATCAGGAGTTCATAATCTCCTAAAATACAGATTTAAATTAAAAATGGTCTCAAAGTATTTGGCAGAGCTCTTGAAATTCAGGACTCCATACTAGTATATTTTAAAGTTTTCAGGATTAATTTAATCTTCTTGTATCACAAATATGTTAGATTAAAACTTTATTTGGCCTCAGATTGCAGTTTTATTCATTCTAAAAAAAATTTCAGACTGAAAGTGTAGATGTAATTGATGTGCAAAACTTGTTCTGCTTTTTTCAAATACAAGAGTTATCTAGTTAATTTGACTTTAAAAGCTTTATACCATCAAATTTGAATACGTGAAATTGTCTGACAGAGGGCAATTTTCAAAACCATTCACCCAGGTATATAGTTTCTTTCTGGGGCAGAGGTTCCCAAACCTATCCTGGGCAGTTCCCAAACCTATCCCCTGCCAGTCAGGTTTTCAGAATATATCCATAATGAATATGCATGAGATAGATTTGCTTCCATAGCATGCAAATTTTATCTCATCATATTGTAGGAATATCTGGTGTGGATATCTTACTATAGATTAAAATAATTTAATACCTTTCAGCTGGGTTAATTAGTTTGGCATCATTGCATAGTTAATATAATCTAATAACCTTACAATACAAATTCCTCAGTTTTAGGCAGCAGTTACAGATACTTTTTTGAGGTAGTCAATTAGTTTATTGTAGCAGCATAAGGTTTAATATGGTACAAATACTTCTTTTGTTTTCATTAGTTTTAAGTTTGTTACGGTTTCACAGCACAAGCATTGCAATGAAAGATAAACAGAACTTATATGCATTATCTCTAAGCCAACTTGCACTTAGTAATTATGCAATGATGCCAAACTAATTAACCCAGTTGAAAGGTATTTAAGCCAGGGTTCTCACTCTTATCTGATCCAGGTCACATTCCTGCAGAAATCAGGAATCTGTCTCAATATACCACTTGGCAAATCTGGCAAAATAGGGTAAAGATTTACTAGCTTGCCAAAGTCTTTGAAGGGACAGTTGGCAAGACTCCTGCTTCTCGGTTACAGAGCAGGTTAACTGAGTATAAAACTTAGTCTTAGCTTGCAAGTTCACTGAAGCAGTCAAAGTTCTGAAAGTAAAGCTCTCTTAGTAGATCTTTGGGTTTAATTTGTGGAGAAAAGCCTTCGCAGAGGTTCTTTGTCATAATCCCTAGTCTGTGTAATTCAGAATCCTTATCTCTATCCAGGACCTCATTGCATATTCAGTTCTATTAAATCCAAAGTTGATCTTGATTGGATATTATCACCTTCTATAGACAAAGGATTAGTGGAATGCAAATAATGGCATTTGAATCCAGAAGCATGTGAATATTCTCATTGCGGATTAATGAAGTTCATAGAGTTCATCAATAGAACAATCCCCATTTCAGAACTGGTCTAATGGCTGGATACAAAGTTTTTACCAAGATCATGTGCACTGTTCCTGTCTAATGTTCTCTTCTCACAGTGTGAGGTGCTGACAAATGTCTGATATGGAAGAACAAATGCAGATTCTTCTCTTCTGTGTGAATAATATTCTCATATGAAGTTATCAAAATCATCATGTGGCTGATGATCATCTTTGTGTTGATTAGGTCTGTACTTTTGGTTCAGTCTGTGCGAATAGCTGTAGGCCTCAGCTTACTCATGCAAATCCTTGTTTAGGGCCACTGGCATTTATCCTACAATATTCATTGTGGATATCCTGAAAACCTGACTGGCAGGGGGTCCTGCAGGACAGGTTTGGGAACCACTGTTCCAGGGCAAATTGATTATCTGAAAATTGACCTCCATCATTCAAGCTAAAAGTATGAGCAGTGTTCCATATAGTGCATACTTTTATCCCAACTGCAATGAGATTTTCCTGTGAGCATACTTAGGTAGGGAAAGCAAAATGGTTCAGGCAATTTTCTAATAAGCTCTTTACATGCATAATTCTGTGTTTTCTGACATAAATAGCTTTAGAAATCATCCCCTAAGAGGCAGGGAGGATACATTTTTTAAATCTGCGTGCATGCCCATATATGCATGTATATGGCCACACACACAGATCTACCCCAGTATTTTATAATCTGAGCATATATGATCTGCATGGGTTATAAAATATACATCAATCTACAATGCAACATTTGCATGCATAGAAAAAATACATGCAAATAGATTTTCTAATTAGCCAGGTAAGTTCTGATTTATCCTGCTAAGAGGCAGCTTTGCCGCTACTTAGTTGAATAAGTCTTAAAAGCGCTACTTATCCGGCTAAATAAAATAGCTGGATAAGTCTAAGACTTATCCGGTTAAATAAGATAAAATCTTAGCTATCTTATTTAGCCGGATAAGTAGCATTTTTAAAACTTATTTTTATTTGTAATTTTAGAACATTTATGAATCACTTACAGAAATCACTTGCTCATTCGGCTAAGTGGTGCTAAACAGCTGTACATGGATATTTTTATTTTAACTTTTGAAAATATACACGTGGAGATTTTATACACATATTAAATTGCACTTACCTACCATAAGTCACTTTTTGTGTATGTAAGTCCATACATTTTGCAACATGTGCCTGTGAAGGAAATTACCAGTTTCACCAATTAGTCCATCAGTTTGCCCAGTCCGTCTGCAGTCCATCGAGATCCTCCTAATTTGGACTTGGCTCTAAAATCTGGTTTTTGGGTGGGATGAGGAGCCTGCAACAACACGAGGAGCAGGAGCAAAAGGGATGGACCCTGCCTTGCTCCCCACGTGACCAGCTTTGCCCCCAGGCCTTCCCCCCTGGTTTTAAATAGCCCAGTTGGGTTTCAGTATCAACAGCCCTCCTAATGTGGTGCCCGCCCTTTACCTGGTTGATCCTGCTGCAGTCCAGTCCCCTGAGCCTTAGGAGCCTCCCCTAGGTGCCACCACGCATGCCTCCACTGCTGGTGGCGTCACTGCGCCAACATCATGCATGCAACGCCGTTGTGATGATGACACGTGCAACCGTCGTTTGCTGTGTGGAAGCCACCATGTGCCACATGTGCCATTGCACCTGGTGTGCAATGGCACATGGTGGCTTCCCCACAGCAGGTAAGTGTGCTCCTCCTCCTGCCCCCCCTTCCCTCCTCCTCATGCCCTGAATGTGGTGCCGGGTTATCAACTGCATCCGCGCACCGGCCTGGTGCCGTGTCTGAATATATATATGTATAAATAAATAAATAATGAAAGATAAATCTCCAAGGAATCTTTCTGCAGCCAGTTTGAATAAGGGTCATTGATTAAACTAGAGTTCAGGTCAGAAATGCAGTGTATTCTGTCTTGTATTGTATGTATGTGATTTTATATTGGAAACCGCTGCAATGTTACTGTGAGTGACAGTACAGAAGCATTTTTAAAAGAAATAAATAAATAAAATAAGTATCTTATAAACCCCCCCCCCCAAAAAAAAAAACAATTTACACCTGTAACCTTTGGCTCCACCCCAGAATGCCCCAGAGCACCCCTTTTTTGCACATGTATATTTATGCACAAACCCTATTTGAGCTTTATCGAATATCATATACATGGGTACATGCTATTTACATGCATCGTACTATCCAAATGTTATCTGTTCCCTTGTATTTCTTTGAAACATTTTGCTATTTTGTTAACCTTTATATGAACATGCACATTATGGTGGTAACTTTAAAACAAGTGTGCGTCCATATACACCCAAATGTGCGTGTATAGGGACGTGCAGCAAGATGCGCTGAAATTTTATATCCTGCGTGCACTTACTCGCGCCATGTTATAAAATAGGCCTGACAGCTGTACGCGTGCTCCTAATTTTAAACATGTATTCACACAGCAGGGAGACATCGGCATTTAAATGTGCAAGTGAGGGAATTTTAGAATATTTGCGTGTCCAGGAAATGACCACTTCGCCCACCGGTTTGCCCAGTCTATATAGCTATGTCCTCAAGACACCCCTGGTTCTTTAGCCTGCACTCCCCCCGATTCAGCCAGACCCCGCAGCTGTTCATTTACAGTTAAAAATAGGTTTATTCAGACTTACACCTCATCTACAGCAGAAGTTACTTTGCACTGAAAGCGTATAGCACCCAAGCGTATAGCTACATACGCTTATATCTCTTGGTCCTGCACTGGAATATCCATGCCCTGCCCACATTCTGCCATTTTCTTCCCTAGTGGTGGCAGCTGTATAAAATCAACCGGGTGCGCTTAAGCAATAAATGCGCATGCATCTCCTGATTTTTGCCAAAGTAGAGGCCACAGCCTATGCCCAAGTTCGATGCCAGCAACTTGGCCTAGGCCTTTGGCTGAAGCCCAAAGCCAGCACCATGGTCTAGGCCTGAGCACGATGCCAGGGTCTCAACCCAGATCCAGGTCCGATGCCGGGGCCCAGTCTGGAGGCCAGGTCCTGATACCTTGGCCTTGACCTAGGCAGGAGCCAGAGTCCAAAGCCATGGCCAAGCATGGAGGAAAGGTCCCAATGCTGGATCCTTGGCCTAGACCCACACCCTCTGCCAGAGCCTGGCCTGGAGGCCAGGTCCTGATGCCTGGCCCTGGGCTAGAGTCAAGCCTAGATCCAGAACCCAGGCCTTAGAGCTCCTCTACTCCCTCTTCTTTCTTCTATCACTGACACCATCTGGTGCATTCACTCCAGAGGATGGCATCATTTTGATGTATGGCATGGTCAGGCCCCAGCGTCGGGCCTGGGTTTAGGTCAAGGCCCTAGAATCGGGACCCAGCCTCTAGGCTGGGCCTCAACATCGGCCTTGGTTCTGGGTCAAGGCCATAGCATCAGGACCTAGCTTCTGGGCCAGGCCTTAGTATCGGGCCTGGGCCCAGGCTCCAGGTCACAGAGACCTACCACAGCCTCGGCCTACGCAAGATTGAGGCTTCAGCCTGGTCCTAGGCCACAGCGTCGGACCTGGGCCCAAGCTCCAGCTTAAGCTGAAGTAAGAACCTTATGTATGCAGAGGCCGAGGTTGCAGTGACCTACCGCATCCTCTGACTAGGCCTTTCCTGCGAATCCCCAGATAAATGGGGGCTGGAGGGGGGATCCTGGCATTTTTCCAGGTGGGTGGGAGGGATGGGTGGGGTGGCCAGGATACTCTGTTTCCATTTTTTTCTTCATTTAACGTTTGATTCATTTTCACATGATTGAAACAAATCATATCCACAAGTTGATATTCATGCGGAAAAAAAGCCTCCCAAAAATGAATCAAAATAGGAAAATGAAATTTTTATCAATGCACTGAAAGCGTGTACATGTTTTTACATAGTGCAAATAATAGGATGGAAAAACTGCTGCCTTTTCAAATCTGGAATCCTTAACCAACGTGCAGTTTTATCTCTTGTTCTGTAAAGGTGGTGCCACATGCAAACAACTCAAGTGAGAAGTGCAAGGTCAGAGCTACTGACAGCTCAAATTTCTGTGCTCATAGATGCTTAGAAGCATCTATGAGCAGAGTGCTAAGAATCAAATAATGATCATACTACACACACCTTTAACTTAACAAGCATAAGGCACTCGTCAATTTCATATTTGTAAGTGCTATAATCTTTGTCAAGAGAGAGGGTGTTAAATTCATAATTAATGGACAGCATGCTTTTTCCTTCTCCTGTACAAGGTGGAATTATCCAAATATCAGGTCACTCAAGTTAAAGAAGTGTGATGGATTTTTTTTTAATGGGGGGGGGATGTCTAATTTTGAAATTCATTTACATGCATGCAAAACAGGTTTATGTGCATAAATGGCATGCTGTAAAATCGTGCAGAGGTTATGAATGTAAAAGTATGAACGTAACCTGATTTCACGCATACTTTTATGCGCACACAAAAATAGATGTTCCAGGGGGCAGAGCTGGGGCAGAGTTTTTTTTACTTTAAAAAGTATGCACATAAATTAACAAAATTATGTCCTTCAAAGAGCAGGTGTAACTCTATCAAGTGAATTTTCAAAGGAGTTATGTGCGTAAATGTAATATACTAGCATAGCAACTTTCAAAAGTCATTTGCACACATAAAATGCACTTATGTGAGCAAATCCTATGGATGATTCAATGGCATATATTGACATCTAGCAATTTTCAGAATCCCACTTACACAGGTAAAGGGCATTTACATGTGTAAATCTCAGTTTTGCATATGTAAATGCTTTTGAAATCAGGACCTATGTGTTCGTTTCTGTACATTATTTAATTTCCAAAGTGGACTTCTGCATGTAAGACTGCTTGGTAAATTGGTGTAACTTAATGCACATTTTTCCTGACTTCCTTACACGAACTGTTTGAAAATTACTCTCCCTGTGCTTAAATGAGAGAACGCCCCTCAATGTTACATTATAAGCTGCATGGATTTCCTGAGCCTCAATGAGAAAGGGACAGCAAACATATCAGAAGGAGTAATTTATTTTACACAGAACTAAAACAATTATTGTCATGTTTCTAAAATGCTCTAAAAGAAAATAGAAAAACCCAGGCCACTTTTCATTGATTTATGAACAGTGTCAACTGTTCAACAGTTTGGTGCAGCAAAGCTTCCCTGTGATGTTTAAGCTTTGCTATAACTGCTTTGCTATTGGTTACTACATTGACTATGGTAGATGTGTTGGAGGCTGAATGCTTTGTTTTTGTGATTAGGGATCCTTCTTATTCTCTCTCTCTGCCATTTCATAATGAGAATCATTTTAAGGCACTTTATCACCTTCCTTTCATGCCTGCTCTGAAACAATTCGTTCCCTCACCTATTTAAGCTCAGCCCCATTAAGCTGTCACAAACCTACAGTCCAGTAACTCTGAGTCAGCTGCATCAAGGAGCAAAATGAGATGACTGGAAGTCATATTGGAATGATTACGTTCCCAAAGGGGGCTACAAAATTGGATTATATTTCCATGGTATCCAAAGAACGTGCTGCATGCTAGCCTGCACCGGAGAAACCCGGAAATAACAGGATGCATTCAATCAGTAACCTTGGAGGCGCAGTTTTGCACCTTCTCCAAGCTTGGAATATGCTGAATGAAAGGATCTATGACAGGCCTTTCCAAACTTGTCCTGTGGATCCCCAGTCAATCAAGTTTTCATGATATCAAACAGGGCTGAATTTTAAAAGCATTTTAAAAGGCCCATATAAGCGAGCATGCGGGCCCCACGTGAGTGACACAGATCTTAAAAGCCACTAATTATGTAGATATATTGCGTGTGCACGAGCTAAAAAAAAAAAAAAAGAGGGCAGGGAATGGGTGGAGCTTGGGCATTCTGGGGCGGGGCCAGCAGTTACATGTGTAAATCCATATTTTGAAACCAGAAGCCACAGCCTGTGACAGCTTGTTAACTGTGTATATTTACTGCTGCTCCCGAAGAGATGGCAATTTGCAGAAATCACATTTCAGACCTAACAGACAATAGGATGAGGGGTCTGGATAAACCGGGGGGGGGGGGGGGGGGGAAGCAGACTGAAGAACCAGAGTGATCTGGATGATCTCAAGACAGACTGGGTAAACTGGTGGACTACTTGGTAAAACTGGGAAGTCCTTCGTGCGAGCATATTTTAAATCTGTTTACCTGCGCGTGTCAAAGCCAACAAAGTCCTAAGGATTAAACGTGAAGTACATTTGCTTGAGTAACGGCATAAAACTAGGAGCTCGCTTACACGTGGTAGGTATTTTTTAAATCGTATGTACATAACTGTGTGCATTATTTAAAATTCCTGCATATGCTTGCTCGTGTATGGGCACCCGTGCTTCTTTTAAAGTTACCATCTTAATATGCATGAGAATTTCCGGGAACATTCATTATTCCAAGCTGAGGGATTTCTTCCATACCTGGCTATTAAAGGAATTAAAGCTGGTACTAATCCTTGTGATAGAGAGCAGTTGATAATTTCTGCGAGTGGTTTAGAAATAGTTTCTGGGATGCTGATCAGTAGTTTTGAGGGGATGGGATCCGTCGGATGAGAAGAGGGTTTCATCTTCTTTAGCAAGATTTCTATTTCGAGGGGAGAAGTGGGTTTGAATGAGTCGAAGATTGCTTTCTGGAAGTTGTTGGGGGTGTAAGGGGGAGGTGGCTGGATATTGGTGGAGGTGAGTGGTGCTATGAGATTGGAGATTTTTTTGTCAAAGAATATAGCAAGTTCTGAGGACTTGACGTGGGCTTGGTCATCTGGGATGGCTGTGGAGGACGGCTGTGTCAGATCTGCAACATAAGACAACAATGCCTTGGCGTCGAAGAAGAAGTTATGAATTTTGTGGGCATAGAAATCTCTCTTTGTGCAGAGGATAAAGTTTCTGTAGTTGTGCATGGCTGTTTTGTAGGTCGCTAGAGAAGATGCGGAGGGATTCCTGTGCCATAAGTGTTCTTTGCGTCTTAGGTCTTGTTTGAATTTTTTCAGTTCCGGTGTGAACCAGGGTTTGTTGTTCTTGAGGGAAGGGTTTAAATCTTTTGTCATCATGGGGCATATTTTATCTGCCACTTTGTTAGTGATGTTGAACCAGGAGGCAAGGGCCGAGTCTGCATCAGACAGCTCGAGGTTAACGAGTTCCATTGGGAGGTGGGTACTTAGGTCATCCAGGGAGCAGGATTTCCTGAAGTGGATTGATTTTTTGGGAAGGGGGGCTGGGTTTTCAGATATCATGAGGTCAGTAGTGATCAGCCAATGGTCAGACCAAGGGATTGGGGAGCATATGGGTGGGGACATTTGGGTAAAGCCTGAATTTATGAAAATGAGGTCCAATGTGTGACCTGCTTTGTGCGTGGGACTGTTGATAATTTGATTGAAACCCATGGCTTTGAAGGAAGATAGTAGGGCTTCGTAACTGGAAGAGAGAGGAGTCGAGTTAATGTGGAGGTTGAAGTCTCCCAAGATGATAGCTGGGGCGTCCGTGTTGATGTATTTAGCAATGAGCTCAATGAGGTGTGATGGGTCAGACTCAAGGAGACCCGGAGAGGCGTAAATTAAGCAGATTTGTAGTTGTTGTTTTGAATTGAAGAAAGCGATTTCGAGTCTGGAGTTGGATCTTGTATTCTGGAGAGTTAACCTGAGCTCTTTTTTTTACTGCTAATAGAAGACCGCAACTCATTTTGAAGGGGATATTGTGAAATTTCAATTTAAAACTGCTCTGCTTTCAAAATTATATAAGAATCTATTGGGGAAGTAGCTGCTAACCCAATCTCCCCTGCAACAAGAAAATAGACGGCAGATATTGGGAAAATAGTTGGGGAAGAGAATTTGAAGAGTACCTTGGAACCAATATACAAACTATGTGAAAAAGCCACTTTTGCAGTTCAGATTTTTGTGCAGAATGTATATTCATCCTCTTTGAGCTCAGAAGGCCCATGTTATACAATCTGGCAAGTGTTTATAAAGTGTGATTGCAGATGGGTCATATTTACATTGTGTGTGGGAATGTATCTTTATTAAGCATTTTTGGGAGCAAGTATTTCATCATATTTCCAGCTGTGCTGAGTTTCAAGTACAATTGGATGCTGAATTTTGTCTGTTAGACAAATTGGATCACTACAACATGGTGAATGAGGAACTTTTGTTGTTTGTATGTAAATCTTGCATAGTGATTTAAAAAAAAAAAAAAAAAAAGTATGTATTGATACAGTAGATACATAAAGAGTCTCCTAATGTTACCATGGGGAGAATTCAAATGCACAACTTAATGCTTACCAAAAAGTTGGCAATAGTTAAATATAAGCTAGTGCAACATAGGAAATTCTTAAGAGTTGAAATAGTGTTTGATTCCCTTACACATAAACTTCATAGTTCAGTTGTAGATTCCCTGAAACTTTGAGGAACTGTTGTACTGGGGGGATGGGTATGGGGGAAGGCTAGGAAAATGTCTTTGGTTTTTTTGCTGTATTGTTAATGCAATATATGTGCACTGTTTCTTCTAAATGTGCAACAACTGAATTATTGTTGTATTGAATCTTCCAATAAAAAGATTTTTCCATAGAAAAGTCAAAACAGTAAAAGAAAGATTATCATTATAGATCAGAATGTCAAGTCCACATTAGGTTTGTAGGAGACAAGGTAACCAAATAGATCATTTCAGGTTAAAATTGGTAGCAATAGTTCATCTTGGAAAGACCTAAAAAAGACTGTGACCCACAAGGGTCTGCACTCTTAGCAACTCTCTTTAACATATACCTAATACCATTAGGTAAACTATTAGCTGGGCTTTGCTTTAACTTCCACATTGCAGATGTTCAGTTATGGATTCTGTGGAACTCTTTGTTCCACACCTTTAAATGCTTAACCTTATATCTAAAAGCAATTCAAAAAATGGCTATCTTATTATAGTCTCTCATTAAATACTGCTATAACTAAAATAATTAACAACTATTAAAGAGTTTTCAGTGTTTAAATTTGATTACAATAACATTTCTATGTCAAACTCAGTGTGTGACTTGGGGGTTATGTTGAATGGTAAGTTTAACATAAGTGAACACATTCGCTCAGTAATTAAATCTGGATGCAATAAACTCTGCATTCTGAGGCACCTAAATCCGTATTAGAGCAAGACTATTTCCGGACAGTCCTACAGACACTGACATTTGCAAATACTGATTATTGCAGTTCTTTATTTCTGGGACTATCAGCCAGCTCCTTGAGATCTCTGTAAATGCTCCAGAACTAAGTTGCCCACATTCCATCAGGCACAAAAATAATTGACCATATAACACCTATACTATGTTCACTACACTGGCTCCCAGTTCAATTGTGCATACAATATAAAGTACTTAAACTGATTAATAAAATTATCATCAATGAAAATACTGTCTGGCTTGGTGAGGCCTTACACTTTTATGTTCCTCAGAGAGCATTAAGATCAGCAAACATCGGTCTTCTAGATGTTCCAACAATACATTGCACTCATCTCAGTGAAGTTCGTGAGAGAACAAACAAATAGCCAGGCCAAAGCTTGCTAATACAATGCTACAATCTTTAAGAATGTTAATAGATTTTAAGGTTTTCAAAAAATCTGTCTTAATCCTCATAACAGCATTCAAGTTTAAATAATGAACCAGAGAATTAGTTGTGTGTTATTTATGTAATGTGAAGATTGTAATGCTGATTATGTGTGCAATGCATACTATGTATGTTTTTAGCTTGTAAACCACTGATCATTATTTTTGCAAGGATGGTATATAAATACCTATACATAAATAAATAAATCCCACAATAAAATTAGACGATTGAGATTATGGTAAGATATATGCTATAGTCACCAAGGGCATTAGAATTCCCAGCCCTCATACAAGCAAGATCAAGCTTACAAGAGTCGAAAAATTACTTAAAGTGTTCAGATTAAAAAAATATATAGTAAATTTAACTTTCTTGTATCCAGTGTGACACTTAGCAGGGTATCTCAGAGAAAAAGAGGCACTAATGTTAGTAACATCAGCATGCTTAGCAGGGATTTTTTTCAGCTGAGCTTTTGTGGCATGGGCCACATCTTTGAATATTTGCACAGGCAGGGTCTAATGTGATTTATCTTTAACAACAAAACAAGTTTTCCAAACCAATTCTTTGTCATTTTTGAAAGGCAAATTCATCCATCAAGGTAGATTTGAGTAAGGGAGAGAGAGAGAGAATCTAAGAAGATCAAAATCATTATTGGGAGTATCTTCCACAATGACTTTTTAGCCTTCTCCACACACTTTCGCCAGCACCTGTTTTTTGTCCCCTCCCCACATAAAATGTTTTAACAATAGGTAGGAAAGAAGTTTCAAATATAGTAGCTTCAGGACCTTGATCATATATCTTTGACACAGGTCTCTCAGACTAATTGTACTAATTTGTAGAAAATGAATTTGCGTGGTGAGAAACTTTCGACAAGATGTGGCCAAACCTGTTACCATAACAGCCTCTAGGCAAATAATTGCTTCTGGTGTAGCAGTTAAAAACAATACCCTGTACCTTACACAACAAGCATGGCTATCAGAGCAATGCGGGATGCCCCAGGAGCGGAACACAAGATACGAGCTCCAAGCCCAGTTTCAAGGATGGGGTTGAGGTAGGGATTGATCTTATAGCGGGAGTGGGAGGTATAAGTTTGTTTATTATGTAAACTGGGAAATGGTAGGGCGGCATTCAGAAGGCTTATCAAACCTAGAAGCCAACAACTTATTTTGCTGTTTGGGGAGGGGGGGGGGTTGGGAATTTAGGGATGTTTGCAAGTGGGGGTGGGAATCATTGGATTCGGCTACGAGGCCCTGGCACAAGCTTCTTTTTTGCTTTTTAAACAGCTTAACTGGCGATTATTCTTTGAATATTGCCAGTTATCTAGGAATACATTTCTGGATAACTTAAACCTCTTGTTGCTTACATTTGGAAAAATAGCCAAATAACGAATTCAGCTAACTCCAAATATGCTATTCGGCTATCCATGTTCTTCCCTGGAATGCTCCTAAATTATCCATCTAAATTTTAGCTGGATAATGACTTATCCAGCTAAAGTTTAGGTGGATAAGAGCCTCTGACATTCCAAAGTTAATATTTATCCAGATAACTCAAGAAAAGTTTAATGCCTTTGAATATTGACCTCCAGGTATCTAGTAAGAAGAAGACCACTGAAAAAACTGTTAGCCTTCACACTTTTTACTTTGTGTGTGTTAGCTTTTATGTACCATAAGAAAATGCCATACTGGGTCAGACCAAGGGTCCATCAAGCCCAGCATCCTGTTTCCAACAGTGGCCAATCCAAGCCATAAGAACCTGGCAAGTACCCAAAAACTAAGTCTATTCCATGTTACCATTGCTAATGGCAGTGGCTATGTTCTAAGTGAACTTAATAGCAGGTAATGGACTTCTCCTCCAAGAACTTATCCAATCCTTTTTTAAACACAGCTTTACTAACTGCACTAACCACATCCTCTGGCAACAAATTCCAGAGTTTAATTGTGCGTTGAGTACCAATATGTAGTGTGTGGTTGCTGTGTACCAAGTATGCAGCAACCACACACTACATATAAGATCATGCAGATCACTATTTTAGAGGTTTCCTTGAAAAGACATTATGCATATTATGAGACATTACTGGCAAATGTGACTAGACTCCACAGTCCTTTACAATTTATCTATTTATTTATTGGGCCTTGTATACCGTCACTCGGGTTCCATCGCAATGGTTCCCAGCAATAAATGCATTATAAACAGTAAAACAACCAGGTAAAACATGATACATATAAAACTTAAAAGATTACAACTAATAGGATCATTTTATGAAATGTCGCTAAAATACATAAAAAGAACTCCTGCTCACTCCTCCTCCTTTCTCCTAAAATAAGCTACTGTTTAAACTCTAAAACTATATGCCTTAGTTCCCTTTTCTAAAACATCTTGAGCTTTCCATCCCCACTTGCCCTCCTCCCACCTAGAAGAGCTGGGATTGGTTACTCAGGCTGTTTATAACCAGCCATTTTCTGACTAAAGGGGTGGTTTGAGTTAGTGCAGAGCAAAGAGACGGGATATAGTTTTTTCCCTCTTTGGTGAGGCCTCCCTGCCTCACCAGTTTACCTTTTTGGAGGGGAGCTCACTGTGTACACCCTGCCAGTGGACTCTAGGTATTTAATTACAGTAAGGATATTTTTTGGTCTGAATCCTTTTGGAATTTGCACTCCAGAGACTGAAGACCAGTCAGCCCATTCACTCTCTGAATGTAGCAAGCACCTGTGACAGGCTTGGCTGTGTGAGGTGCTCGAAGGCTGGAAAAACTCTACCACAGAAGGGACTGCACTTCACTCTATTCCTTTGATGAAGATTATCCTCGCTGGCTAGATTCAGAGTGGAGGGTCTGAAGACCAGTAAGCTCATTTTCCCCATGAATATGTCAAGCACCTGTGACAGTAGAAGTCCAGTCTAGAAGGTGTTATGTAGAAGAAAGCATTTCTCTTATGTTGTGATGAGGTTTTTTGGCCAACCCTCTTCACTGGGAACTTGGCTGGGTCAGCAGGTTCCCACCCTCAGATTTTTCTACCCGAGGAGTCACCTTTCAGAAGAACTAAAAGGAATCAATTACGATCAAGGAGACCCCATCCAGATCTCCAACAACATGGGACCAGGATACAGGGCTGGGTATTCAGGAAGACGCTGGACAGTAAGGTAGGATTGTTGCTCTGCTAGAAGGAGACTCCTGACCTAGGAATTGCAGGTAAGCGCTTGGGAAAGCTTTGAGTGAGCAATTTACATCAACATGGGAGGCTCAACCAGCTTGCTGAAATAAAGACACCTACCCAAAGTGAAACACTCTGTTTGTGGCGATATTAAGTCAAAGGACCTAAAACATTAGAATGTCCCCGCAGAAAACTTTAAAGATAAATAAGAGTGGTCAGGTTAGGAAAGGGAATGCTCAATTAGCAAGAGTCCATTTTCCTAATCTGTGGCTGTGCCCCTTCTGCCAAGGAGGCACTAAGGGCACTTAATTTCCCCTAGCATCTTCTTTTTACTGCGGTACCTGATTTAAATATTAAATCCCAAAAACTGATTTAAATATTAAATCAGGTGCCCAGGAGAGGTGAATCGGCGCATGTTAAGGAAGCGGGCGCTGAATCATGAGCGCCCATTTAATGCACACCGATATTTCGCCTGTTAGAACTAACCCCAGCTAAGTAGACTGGGTGAATTTATTGAAATAAAAAATAATTTTGATGTTTTTACTTTGATTCTGTTTACTGTATATTATTTTCAGTTAGAATAGATATGCAGTGTTGTAGTTTTGTTTGTCATAATGTGTTGATAATTATGATTATGTTTGTAATGCGATCCAGTAAGAACAATTTTTTGGACAAGTGGAATATAAAAACGTGAAAATAACTGCATTATTTGACAAAGCACTAGAAAGGTTCTCTGGGGAAAGTCCATGACAGATTGAGAGGGGAGACTCCAGGCCACCCTAGGCTAGATGGTTGTGATTCTTTGAAGGGGGAAACCTTCTGGAAAATGTAGTTCTCAGGCAGTTTGAGCTGGTCATCTGAAGCCAATTGTGGAAGCTTCAGACAGAGTGAAAAGCAAAACAGCTTACAGAGAGACGACCAGGAATAGAAATCCAACAGAGAGTCATACCCAGGATCTGTAAGTTAACTTTGCTGCCATGCTGAACTAGGGAGCAAGCTAACTCGTTCGTAAGAATCTCTGTTTGCTGGGGGAAAGCATAGATAGTGGATATGTTGGTGGCTGTTCAGAGGGAGGTGAGAACTTTATTTGCCCCAGCAAAAGACCTGCAGCTGACAATGTTGGCAAGTTGTCTTCATAATCCCTGGATCTGACTGATGATGTCACAAATAATAACGTGCACACTGCGGTAACCAATCAAATCCCGAGCCATCTGAAATCATTCATGACACGCTTCCAGAGTGCTCTGAAGGATTCATGGAGTCCTAGGGAAGAAAATTAGAGAATTTAAAGAGCTCAGCAGGGAAGGTTTGAATTGTTACAGTTTAATTTGAATTTATTTAATTGATGCTAATTGCGGTATATGCCTATCGAAATATTATTTTACAGTACACAGAGGTTACAGCTTTGTTTTAAGGCTCCTGTAAGGAAGTATTTTTTGAACTGAGTAATCAACTTGCCTGTTGTCATGGCAACCTTTCCCCATGCCATGGTTACGAGATTTCCTTGCTTTGCCTTTACAGCCGCCCACCTGCCTTCATCCTCCTCCCCCCACCTGCGAGCCTTGCCACTTGCACAGCGTAGCTCACAGCGTAGCTCTCTCTCTCTCTCTCTCACTGTCACGGGCAGGTCAGGGGAGCAAAGAGAGCCCATGATACAGGATAAATATGTACAACAGAGACAGTCACATCCAACTGGAAGACCTGAGTCACTCTCTCAGATTGAAAGGGGGCTAGAAACATTTCACTCTGTGATGCTCCCTTCGTTTGAAAATGAATGGAAAATAATTTTATCCTGTTTACCTACAGAGGGAAATGAACAGAAGAGATGTTAAATTCGCAAGCAATACTGTGCATTAAAGATGAGAAGGCAAAAGAATCCACTTATACTAACAACCCTCCAATAAAACCATCCTCCTATAGCAGGGGGTGGCCAGCCTGTGGCTCGGGAGCCACCAGCGGGCTCTCTCACTTGCAAAACGTAGCTCTTGTCCTCATGTCCCCGTCCCCCCCCCCCCCCCATGGCACCTGAGCATTATTGCAGGCGGGAGAGGCTGGAACAGGAAGGATTCAGACAAAGCAGGGAAGAAGGGCCTTTCTGCTCTCTGCTCCAAGCCCCTTCCCTCCTGGCCTCCCAGTGCTGCCGGCTGCAGTGGGAAACGTGAGGGATAGGTTGTAGTGGGAAGCAAACGTTTTCCTCTGCTCACCTCTACTCCCCCCGCCTCCCTTCCCTTCCCTTTCTGTCTGCAAGCAGCAGCGCTGGGAGGCCAGGCCAGAGCTGATAGAATAGCAAAGGAAAGCCAGTCAGCCCCCCCCCCCCCCCACCCCACTCTAGCTGTCCCCATCCTGTCCTACCTCCCCCTTCTCCACCTTCTCCACCTGACAGAGAGGGCTCTTTTCTGTTTTGCTGTCTGGAGGAGAGAAGCTGTAGTGGAAACTGCCCCAGAGCCAGCACACCACTGTGTGCCCTCAGGACTTGGGATTCAGCTGACCGCAGAGTGCGGGGGGGGGGGGGGGGGAGGAAGGAGGAGTCACCCAGAGCTCGTCAGGCCAGAATTATTTGTGGTAATTGAAAGGAGGTCAATGCTTTGGGTAAGAGCTAGTAGGAATATGAAAAGTGATGAATGTTGGAGGTGAGAGGGTGTGAGTGCTTAGGGGGGGGAAGGGGGGAATGCTTCTGGGGGGAGTAACATGGAAAATGGTGAATTTTGAGAGGGCTGAGGATGGGAATGAATGCTGAGAGATACTGGTGGCAGCAGGATGGGAGAGAGAGAGAATGGGTAGGGACTGAGAGATGTTGGTGGGGATGAGAAAGTCTTCATTTACTCCCCCACCACAAAAACATGTGGCTCTTTGATACTGTGCATTTTGCTACCATGACTCTTGGTGTGTGAAAGGCTGGCGACCTTTGTCTTATATTATGTATAAAACCTGCCTTGCTAAGTGTTTGGCATTAATATTTATTAGTATTTCCGCAACATACTAAAACGAAACTGAACAATTCCAGATGTGTACAAGAGGTATTAAAAAGATATCAATGGTATTGGCAACATCTTTTTCATGTACTGTTACACCACTTGTAAGGAAACATCCTCCATCTGCATCAAGCTGTGATGTACCTAATCTCTTTTATCTTTGCAATACCCTTGCAGGGGGTCATTTTGCAACGTCATTCCTAAGTTATCTGGCAAATGTGTGCATAAGGTAGGTCAATTTTAAAATCAAACTTACTCTGGCAAAACTGCACATACTAATCATACAGTAGAAATTCAACAGGGACGTTTTATACCCATGTGGGGTTAAGTACATGGTGGCTACTAGAGACAGAGGCAGGTTAGAGTGTGCATGGCGAGTCTCGAGGTGTGTGGGGGAATTCAATGTTGTCTTAAGGTAGGGCAAGAGTTAATAGATAGGTAAGGATACAGTAGCAGATGTTCATTCCATGAATAGCATGATCAATTTGTTGCCATTGTAATATGAATGAAATTGTAACAGGGAAAAAATAGCTGACTTTAACCAATAGTCACAAGTATATTAAAGGTGCAATTATGAGCTAGAACATCATCTGGGACTTTAGTAGATTCACTGATGCCCCACTAGCAGAGTAAACCAATCTTCTTCTTTCAGAAGGATGAGACTCCTGGTTCCTGTTACTCCCTAAAGCTGTGTGTGCTCTCCAGAAAGGGATATTCCCACTATCTGGACTACCCTGCTCCCTTATGAAAGGGGGTACTATGGCAGTTCATGAAGTGTCCCTGTTCTGGGGGAATTTTGGGCCTGGTGGCAGTATACCACTTCTAGGTGAATTAAGGAAGTGCAAAGAGTCATGCTTCTCACTCCAGACATCAATAGAAAACTTAGATGTATGCAGGTCACAGCAACAGTGCACACTCAACTTTGTATTCTTAGTCCTCAAGAAGAAGGCCCAGGAGCTGAGGAGGAAAAACAGAGATGACTGGACTAGCTGCATGCCAGGCAGAATGGAGCCAGAGGTAAGTCCATGAATCTTGAATTTTGAATATACTCGTAGGGCCAGCACAGACCATGAGGAGGAGACTCTGCTGCTAAACAGATATTTTGTGCAGGTGAGGAGGCAGGAGGAATCCGCAGCTATGCTGGTAGCATCAGAATGAGGTTGGGGGAGGCAAGGAGGAAGGGAGGAAGGGAAAGACAGGAGAGATACTGGGAGAGGGGATTCAGGGAAAGGGGAGTGGATGCTGGAGATAGGAGAAGTAAGAGGCAGGAAAAGAATCTTGGAAATGGAGAGTAAGAGGGATGAAGATACTAAGGAAAGGGGTTAAGGAGGAAGAGGGCAGAAGGAAACCTTCCCCACTGCTCACTTGTAGGCAAAGCTTATGCATGGACTTTGCCATGCTTTATCTCTCTCAAATGTACCTTGAAATGCAGATCTGCCAGCACAAAGACTGCCATTGCCCTGCAGTCTAATAAACAGCAAGGATCAATTGCTATTTGAGTAGTCTCTCACAAAAAATACCAGCTGTGAGCTATTAGGGACTCCTTGGTGTTTCTCTGGCCTCGCCTAGATCACCGATCTCCATCGCCAAACTCCTTGAGCGCCCTCACAACAAACATATCCAAATCAGTCTTCGGAGATTGTCTACCACCTGCAGCTGGTTCAGACCTGTTATTTTCATCACCTGTTTCAAAGGACAAAGGGTTGGTAGGGAAAAAGAAGCTACAGCTAACCTTTTTAAAGTTATGGCCTGATATGTATTGTAAAACACAGGACACATATCATTACTAAGAAAGAGAGAGTTAGTAGGAAAAATAAGGTAATGTTCTATAAGGAAAGAAAAACTTTATTAAATTACAAAAGACCTAGCAAAAACAAAAATCATCTACACGTGCAATGCTTTCCAAACAGTCAATATATATCTTGTGTACAGGGAATAGCAACAGAATCAATGGCATCAGGGACAGCCAGGTCCAGACCAGGTTTTCTCCTCTCTAGAGAGAAACACTGGACCAGATCCTAAAGTTCAAGAGCAGATGGATCCAGCTGTTATCCCAATATGGACATATAACATAGGTTTTAGTTGAATATACATTGCATGTTGCACGTATTTATGTAAGCAATAACAAACACGTGTATAATTGCTATTTTCAGGGCTAGATTTGGTGCCCATAGATAGAGGCTCTACTGGCACATGGCCTGGATATTTTGTGCCCTCAAAATTTAGCACCCTGGGCAGTCCAGAGAAAAGTGATCATCATAATGTGGGGTCTGCACCAAAAGATTTATAAGATGAGATTGAAGGACCTCAAAAGGAATGCACTAGAGAAAAGGAGGGCCAAAGGTGATATGATACAGACTTTCAAATGCCTGGAAGATATTAATAATGGACAGGAATTAAACCTCTTTTGATGGAAAGAAAATTTTTGTAACATAACATGAAGCTGCAAAAGGGTCAGGACCAACATCAGAATGTGTTTCTTTATGAAAAGAAATGCCCTCCCAGAAAAGGTAGTGAGGGCAAAAATGGTAGTGGAATTCAAAAGGGCATGGGATAAATACAGGGGATTTTTAGTGGATAGATGATGGACACAAAGAAAGGGTAACTCCCTGTTGACTGGGCAACCTGTGTTGCATAGAGCAACAATTACCCTAAAATAAACAAAAGAAAAAAAAAAAAAGATTACTGAGCAAAGTGGGTCTTTTTTTTTTTTTTTGCCATCTGTTAGTATGTGTCTGGGGACAGATGATTAAAAACAATGCCTGAACGTAATCTGCTCTGAGGTGCTGAAAAGCAGAATGTAAATAAATAAATAAATACACAAATAAATAAATAAATAAATAGTTGGATGGCGGAAATACCTATACTAGTCTAATAAACATTTTATAATTCAAGCTTTTGGGTTACCTGAGGTCCCTGATGTTACAAAAGCCCCTATAGTCTTGGTCAGTATGTATTCTGGAGTATTTCAAGAGCACACCTGCATTGTTGTAAGATTCATTTGATAGAAAGAAAGGGGAAAAGGTAGCGTTCTCATATCTAAAGAAAATAAAACCGGAATACTTGGGAAATAAGTTCAAATAAGCCTTGGTGTGAGGAAACATAGCAGGAAAGTATACTTAAGCTCGGGGTGCCAGTGTGGATGGAGTGGGGTTTATACAGTCTAGGGGAAGTTCTTAGCAACTTTTCGCAACGGTCATGCTGAGATATTTGGTTTGGTAAACCTGAAAAAACAGTAAAACAACCTTATAAATTAAACAAGGCTAGCTTTCCAGCAGTGACTCTAGATACTCGTATATTTATTACACTTAGGCCTGGCCAGATAAAAAAAAAAAATGGAGCATGCAGTAACTTTAGAAAAGCTAACAGAAGGCCCTTGGCTGAACAGATGCTATCCTCACATGTATTCCATAAATTCAGAATTTACAGTTTCAAACACAAACATAAAAAGAGAGAGACCCCCTCACCTCTGACTCAAATGCTATTTATCTGGATTTAGCTGCAAATTTAAGTAACTGTATGTCTGAACTCATTTGTTTCACATATATTGTATACCTATGAAACGCTCACTTTCTCAGCTTTTCGGTGGGGTTTTTTTTTTCCCCCTGGCATTCATATAAAAGGTAAACATTTCCAGAGATGCTGGAATGAAGGCCACGGTGGGTTCAGTAGGTGAAAGATTTATAGGAGGACACGTTCTCCCGTCTCCCCTCCACTCCCTCATTACCCATCCCACGGCAGCACTTCTGTCAAGCGGCTGCGAATGTCTTTAACTGCTCTCTCTGTATTTTTTTTTTAATTCTGGGAAACAAAGCAGAACTTCTAATTAACTGCGGTGAGCTTTCAGTTTTCAGGACAGACCTGCAGGGCCCCTGTGACTCTTTAATTAGATTAGCCGCGTCGTCGGGGCCATGGCCTTTGCGTTTGCAAATGTTGGAGCCGCTGTTGATTTGAGAATTTACTGCTGCATTCGAGATGGAAATAAGAGTCCGATCCAACTGAGGGAAAGGAGGAGGAGGAGAGAGATGATGGGCATAAAAAAAAAAAAAAAGAAAGAAATGTGCTGAATGCAGTACAAAGCCGGTTGTTCTGACTCTGGCTGATAAGAAGAGGTCAGCATATAACAGGCATCTTCAATCTCCCCTGCAAAAGGACTCCTCCTAAGAGGGGAAAGTCTGCCTGAGAATTGTAGATATGTACAATATACAAGCTGTCTCATTTCGCTATAATTTATGGAGCTGTTTTATCTTTTCCTTTTCATAAAGAGGGATTTGCATGCTGGGGAACATCTGAAAATATCTCATAGTTCCACATTAATCTGTTTGTCTTTCATCTACAGTAAGTTTTTTTTTTTTTTTTCTTTTATTACTTTGGCCATGCTAGAAAATTCAAGGTATCCTTTTCTCTATTATTCTTTACTGTAAATCTTCTTTCTTTACACTTAATATAGAAACATAGAAATGCCGGCAGAAAAAGACCAGTTGGCCCATCCAGTCTGCCCAGCAAGCTTCCACACTTATTTTCCCATACTTGTCTGTTTCACCAACCACCAACTTCAGGGCTCTTGTTGGTAACTGTTTGATTCAAATTTCCTGCCATCCCCTGTCATTAATGCAGAGAGTAATGTTGGAGTTGCATCAAAGGTGAGCATAAGGCTTATGGTTAAGGGTTGTAACCGCCACAGCAAGCAAGTTACCCCGATGCTTGTTTTCCCAGATTGCACAGATTGATGCCTTGTTGGATGATGTCTGAATGTAAATCCTGTTTTCCTCACTTCCCCCTACCATTGTAGCAGATAGCAATGCTGTATATGTATTCAAAGTGATGTATCAGGCTTAATTGGTTTAGGGTAGTAACTGCCATAAAGCTACCCCCACGCTTGTTTGTTTACCCAGATTATGAAGTTCAGTCCTTGTTGGTTGTTGTCTGAATGCTAATCCTCTTTTCCACATTTCCCCCTGCCCTAGAAGCAGAGAGCAATGCTGTATATGCATTCAAAGTGATGTATCAGGCTTAATTGGTTTAGGGTAGTAGCCACCTTAATAAGCAAGCTATCCCCATGCTTATTTGTTTACCCAGATTGTGAAGTTCAGTCCTTTTTGGTTGTTATCTGAATGCAAATCCTCTTTTCCACATTTCCCTTTGCCGTTGAAGCAGAGAGTAATGTTGGGGTTACATTTACTGTGCAAGGGATTTTTTGAGTAAGGGTAGTTCTGCTAGTAATGGTCCAGTTCTTATCAAAGAGTCATTGTGTTGCATAACTTTTTCTGATTAAAATTTCCTTCAATACCATGCCAAACATGGGATTTTCTCTCTCTGCTATTAATTTGAAATTACATTTAAGGGTCCTTCTGGAACAGTGATTCTCATTCCAATCCCCAGGGACCACCTGACCAGTCTGGTTTTCAGGATATCCCTCATGAATATGCATGAGAGATGTGTGCACATTGGAGGCAGTGCATGCAATTATATCTCCTACATATTCATTAAGGGTAATCCTGAAAATCAATTTGGGCAGGCGGTCCTTGAGGACTGGGTTGAGAACCATGGTTCTAGAAGATAACTGTAAATAGAGTCAGCACAGTTACCAGGCAAAATGGTGCCATCTGGGAAGGGAGTTCAAGTTCCAAAACACAGCCAGGTACCTGGGCAATAGCAGCAGCTGCTACAGGAGCTTAACCTCTGCCGCTAGATTGATGGCAGGGTCATGTGGTGCTGATGTCCCTCCTCACCCCTGGCCTCGCGCCTTATCTTGTATGCCCCCTTTTGTCGGCCCTGAATCTGTCTTATTCTGCATCCATTCATAAAGCACAAATAGCTGTCTAGCACATCTGCCAACCTAAGTCCGTACCATGTGATGCTGGTCTAGTCCTGCTTTTCTATAATTCGGCAAATGCGACCTGGAAGAGTTAGAGGAGACAATTATATGAACCAAAACTATGATTCCCTCAAAGCCACTCTAATACACTGCCACAGTAAACCTAGGAAACCAGATTCTTCCTAAGCGATGTGGGTTTGTCTTTGTGTTTTAGATATCTGCATTTGTGTAATTTTGCACTAAATGGTACAATTTGTCCTGCAAATGTAGCAGCATTCAAAGGCAGCTGCTTGAAAGATGCACTTCCCATTGTACAATGTGTAGCTTGTGTTCTGCCATTGATGTTTGAGCGTTTGTGGGAAGATTTATGGGTGTGCAATGGTACGTTTGCTGCCAGCAGGCCCAGCCTCCTGTGTATCACAGCAGGCACACAAAATACATTTTTGTTTTGCAAAATCGAGAAAACAAGGAAGGCCAGGAGACCGCAGTGTCTGTTATTTATTTCTGCAATTAACAGCCAACTGTTTTCTGTAGTTCAGAAAGGATTGGGGTCTATTTTAAAGATAGCTTACCTAATTAATATTAATTGAAAGAAAAACAATGTACTTTGCATTGAGAGTGCATCTCAGATCAGACACAGGACTTGGGGAATCCCGCAGTTTTTATTGGTTTAGTAGGTCTGTGCTGTGTTCAGAGAGCATAAAGCACGTTATATCTTGGTGTTGAATTCAAGAATAGCACTGGGGAGGCACTCTTCCCTCTCTCTCAGGGTTGCCAACTGACTCCAAGACTTTCAGGGCACACTGATTTAATCCTGGTTTTACATCAGTGCCTGCATGGACTTGTAGTTGTTTTTGCTAGAGAAATCAATAGGGACACCAGAACTACAAGCCCATGCAAGCAGTGGGGTAAACCCAGGACTGGAGCAGCCTGCCTCAAAAATCTGGATCCATCTGGTCTCAGGATTGGGGGGAGCAGTATTACATGCACAATCAGAGGTACAAATAGCACAGTGCACATCATTGAAGATTTGATGTGATTTGGTAGGAGGAAAGGTACACAAAAATGAGATTTGTACATTGTACTCTCGCCCTAGCTTGATAGCAGCTAGGTAGAGAATACATCAAACTTAGTCGAGAGTACAATATACAAATCTCATCTTTGTGTACCTTTTCTCTCTCCAAATCACATCAAATCTTCACTGATGTGTACTTTGCTTTTCGTACCGCTGACTGTGCAAGTAAAACTGTCCCCCAAACCCTAGAGTGCCACCAAAACCTCACCTCAAGTTACTAGTTGACTCTCCTACAGCGGTATAAATAGTTTACTTATATGAGAGCCTTATAAAGAGTCTCTCTCTCTTTCTCTGGGTACTTCGCAGCTTGCGATGTGAAATACATGTGTTGAAGTATCTCAAAAGTTATCACAGGCGTTATTCCTGCTTTATTTATAGCAATTTGTTAAATCTAGGTCTAAAACAGTTAAGCATTTTCTAAAAACTGAATTTTAACCGCTAAACAATATATAGTTAGGTTCTGTTTATTCTGTCTCAGCAAGTTCATCTGTTTTAGCTTGGAATTAGATTCTTCATAATCTGCATTGCAATTACATAGAAATATTGAACAAGATGACAGATAGATAAAGACCCATCCAGTCTGCCTATCCACATTACCTACTCAGCTGTAGTCCCTTCCTGTTCCTCAGAGATCATCTTTGCTTGTCCCATGCTCAGGGGATTGCCAAAACAATTTTGTTCATTCCTTGGTATTTGGTATTAATACTATCTGCACCATATGTAGGGGCAGTGTTTAAGCTTTTAATATTCAGTCGACTGAGACTCGCCTTTTTCTGACAGCAAAAAACTAGCTGAAAAAAAAAACAAAAAACTTGCAACAGAGTCAAAATGAATGTCTGAAATTTCCCAGCAATTCTGACAACAAATCAAAACTTTTTTTCCAAGCAAACTCATCAGAATAAGATTATTGTTTTTGTTTGTTTGTTTTGGACACAGGTGACCTTTAAAAACCGCAGAGACAGAGCTGGTAGGAGGAAGCCTTCTCCGGGCGTGAGGCTCAGCTCCCACACTTGTCATCTCTGCTTTGCTTATTTATAATCCCTGGCCTGATAAATGCAGCAGGCAGACACTAAATGTCTTTATTAAAAGCTTTTTAAGTATTTAATCAAAGGGACATTGATCAGGGCCTGCTGTCGGTTATCGGAGCTTGCTTGCATCTGGAAGAGACTGGAGTGCAAGAGAGGTGGTGATGAAAAGCGCTATTAATTACCTTCTCATGCTGGTCTATATCAATAATGCTCAAGCATGCTATTTATCTGATGACAAAAGAAGTGTCAGGTGTGGGAGGGATTGAAACTAAGGAAAATAACAAAACATAGTTTGTGCTACCTGCTCGGAGACTTAATCATGGTTCATTACTGTTGCTGCCGCCTGTGGAGAGTTTAGAACCACACTTCCTTCTCTTGCAGGCTTTAGAAAATTTCTTGTCATATGTTAATGTTGATTTTCTTCTCAGGATCTGCAGTAAGGGTTTCAGAGCAGCTGGGCCTGTTTTCCATCTGCTCTGGAGGCTGTGATAGGGAACTTGAGATCCCTGTAAATTGTCTCCTGGCATTAACTTGGAGCCATGGCAAGAACCAGACACAGTCTCTGAAAACTGTATGATTTTTTTTAAATAAAGAGAACAGTTTAATAAAAAGAATATGCTGATTATGCTAAAGTCTTGCATCATCACCTGTTATAGGGCTGTTCGGAATCCAATGTTTATTGCTTTGTTGATCCCAGGACAAATGCGATACTTTGGATATCATGATATTCATTTGTGACAAAGTCAAGGCCCATCCACCTCTCTCAATATATATAGTTACTTTTATATATCAGTTTTGGGGTGCTCATAGTACCTTTCATAGATTTACTATGATATCTTGAAAGATACAATTTGATTTGGAAAAGAGCTGAGTATTTGAAATCACAAAGCTGACAAGTTTGACATAGGAGATGTTTCAATCAAATTGCCAAGATATAAAGAGTTTGGGCTGAAAAAAATTAGGATGTATCACAAGATAAAAAAACAATATATCATTCTAAGGGCCCTTTTAACCGAAGGTTTTTTTTTACTAGTAATTAGGACAATACAAAGAAACAAATCCAACCGGAATGGAAACTGAGAACACTCTTTCATAAATTCCAAAACTTGCCTTCAACTATTCATATAAGGGTGAATACTTGGGGAGAGAGCCTAATAATACATATTGGTATTCATGAGGCTTAACTTTATAATCATTTCTCCCGTGCAACACTAATCTTTGTGAAGTTTTTTTTATTTTACTGCTACATCAGAAAAGCTTAAGTACTTTCACTAATATAATTTGCAATAAAACAAAAAAACCACAAAGGTTAATGTTGCATGGGACAAATGATTATAAAATTAAGCCTTATGGATACCAATGTGTGATGGTATTACTAGGTGCTCTATGAATGTCCCAAGTGTTTGCTCTATATGAACAATTGAAGGAATTTTATGAAATGAGAATTTATAGTAAATAGGGCTACCCATAAAACTTCAGCCTCAGCACGGTTGGGTTTTAATAAAATAGTCTTCATCCATGTTACAATGGCAGCTATGTATGATGACAAATATTGAGCATCTGCTTATTGGTTTCCCAAAGTGACATAAAATAGTATGTTATCAGCATTCAGGAAATAATGAATCTTAAACTTCTGGATTAGCTGACCCAACGGTTGCATAAAGATTTTGAATATTTTGGAGAAATAACAGATCCTTGAGGCACCCCACATGAAAACAGACCAAGAACTAGATACAAAATCATCCATGGAGACAAACTAACTCCCACCAAAGAGACATGAGACAAACCATTTCTTCACCATCCCCTTCATTCCCAGATGGCAACCAATCTAGAAAGATAGTATGGTCAATCAAAAACGGAAGTCAAATCTAGCATCACCATCAAATAATCATTACCTCTATCCAATTCTACCTGCAAGTCATCCATTAACACCACCAAAATAGTTTCCATTTCATATCCTACACTAAAACGTGACTGAAACGGTTCCAAATTCTTCTCTAAAAAAAATGACAGTTCTATAACTACAGCTTTCTTAATTACCTTAAATTGAAAAAGAATGTTTGAAATAAGCCAGAAATTTTCAAAATATCTCATAGTCCAGATTAGCTGTTTTAATATTGGATGAAAGGATGAAATTGTTAATGGGATAGGATTAACTATCTGTTATTGTTTGTAAGGATTTGGGTGGACCCCTGGACTCTGTAGCAGCTGACCACGCCCATGGTGGGAAGTCCTGTGAGGGGTCACAGGTCAGGCTCAGCTTTAGGACACACACACAGATCTTTTATTAAACAATATTGAGGAGCCACCAGAGGTGGCAGTAGTGAGCAGGAAAGTAGCCTGGCTGGGCTTGTAGTCCCTCAGGCTCTGGAATAGCGATCCCACAATGGCTGTGCTGTAGTGGAGAGAAAATGAGATCGTGAGTACAAGCAATATATGCAGGGTTCAGGAATAGAGCCTCGTTGGTATAGTACTCACACAGCGGTCTCTCGGTATGGAGCACAGGAGCTGAAGTAAAGGCAGGCCCTCGAGGAGAGAGTACCTGGTTCCAGGGAACAACTCTGAGAGAAGTAGATGGTAACTCACTGATGGTATAGGCAGCGGTGTCTTCCAGGCAGAAGAGAAGTCCAGGTAGCGAGTCCAGGAACATGGGCCCTCGAGGAGCGAGTACCGGTTCCAGACAGCGACCTGAAAGAGAAGAGAGAGAGGCCCCCGAGGAGCGGGTACCCCAAATAGAGTAGTCCAATAGTGGAGGCAGAGTAGCTAGGTACGGAGAGCGAATCCCATCCATTAGGAAACCTTTGCTAACTCGACGGCAAGCAATCGCGTAGGCTATTTGTATCTGGGATGCGTGACATCATCACAGGGGGACGCCCCTGAGGTTCACACCAAAGAAGGTACTTGAAGCCGGGCCACGCAGCGCGTGCACCCTAAGGCAACTGGACAGCATGGCGGGAGGTAGCACCCAAGCCAGATCGGGGACACCGAAGAGGACAGCAGGCAGACGCCCGGCAGCCAAACGTCCATCAACCGCAGGAGGAGTCACCAGAGAGGTAAGGAGGGTGGAGTGGAGACATCAGGCAGTGATGTCTCCACTCCACCCTCTTTTGGTGCTATTTCTCAACCTCTCCTTTCTTTAACCAGATGAGACACAGGAATCCAATGAACTAATAGTAGCTCTTACTAGTGACAAACTTTAGGCCACAACAGCATCTTTAAGCTCCTAAAACAAACAAAATCCAAATCCAGAAAGGAATCAGCAACATTCTCCCCAGCAGGGGCATAGCTATGAGGGGCCAAGGGGGCCACTGCATTATTACATTTCTCAGGCCCCCCTTTCCTAGAAGCAGGAACATGTCATAACTGAGTCAACCCTTAAAGGTGCAGCAGTTAGAGGGCCAGGAGGTAATGGAATCACTGCCAGTCCATGATCCCCTGCACTTTTCAAAAGGCTAACTTGAACAGGGAAATAACACTGTCCTTGGCTCACTCCTGTAGTCAATGTCTTTATTTTTGGCATGTACTTATCCCCCCTCCTCTTAGCACCTTAAAAGTCTAGAAATGCCTGGAATGGTTGCAAGCCTATTTACATAATTTCTCTAAAGCAGCCTACGTGGTTAACAAAAGGTGAGAGACAGCTGGGGCAAAAAAAGTGAAAAGACAGAAGATAGCATTGCCAGAAGCGAAAGGATTTTGAGCAAATGCTGTGAAGACCCAGAGGTTGGGGTTGGGGTGGGGGGCTAGCACAGGTCCCCCACATGTTAACCTTTGCCCCCCCCCCAAAAAAAAATTCAGTTCTGGCTATACCCCTGCTTCCCAGTAATAACTAAACCTGCCATTTCTAAGTCTTGATTAGGTACCACTACCTCTCCCATAATCAACTCTAAACTAAGCAAAAAGGATGTGTATTCATTCTGAAACAACAAGAAAAGCTCAACAAAAAAGGCTATCTGTTTCATATTCTTTCAAACAAACTGAAAAAATATATATTTCTTTTTTCAATAGCGATAGAGGTAAAAAAAAAAAAAAAAGTATTGTTTGAGTCCTTGAAAAATGGATCTAGGAGAGAGATAGAACTGAATTAGTTCTAACAGAGAGAGCCTGTGTTTTTAAAATTAATTGTTTGCTAACCTATAGAGCCTTCTGCAGGAAGGAAATGTAAACATAAAAGCAGAGGACAAAGAGGACAAGGGAGACAAGTAAACAAGCAGTTGAGCTAAGAGGTGCTCCGTGCTTATTGATTCTACATGTAGGAAAGGACCCAGTTTGGAGACAGATTGGAGAGAGACTTTGAGAGAACAAGAAGCATATCAGTGTAGCTGCAATTAGTGAGGAAAATATTTATATTTTTTGTCAGAATGCAAAAGAAATTTTTACCAGAGAATGGTCCTTATTTCTTGCCAAACATTGATTGTATTGTAACCCAGTGGTACATCTCTGCTAGGAAAAGAGAAGCTTTGAAGAGAAGGGTAAAAAAAAAGAGAAATTTGTGAGGAAGGAAATTTAGTTATCAACAGAGATGCACAAAAAATAGTAATCTGCTGTAGTTAAAAGATTAATAAGTAAAATTTGAATTGAATCAGTTTAATTGTGAATTGGGACAATAGGCCTAAGGATTTGTTCAGTCAGAGGCTGGTATTAAATCCAGAAGCTGTAAAAGCTCACTGCAAAGCAGTTTCAAATAATGGCTCTGCACAAGTACCTGGCAGAGTGAACTGCTGGTGTAAAGGGCAGATTTGAGACCTGTATAGGTTTGTTTTTTTTTTTATTGGAACTAAATCTTCTAGTTAATACTTTGGGGGGGGGGGAGTTAAGGATGATTTTTCTACTAACTAAAGCCCTTTTCTGCTAGAACTGTATACTAGTATGACTGGTATACATATAATCAGAGAAAGAAAAGTAAATTTAAGTAATTGACAAAAATTAGCTAAGGATGCAGATTTTATACTGTTTATTTTTTATTTGCAAGTACAGTGATTCCCAACCCTAAAGGATCTCTCTACTAAAGAGGATTGCTCCATCTGCTATGGGGGGCGGGGGACAGAAGTAGTAGTATTGTCAGTTTTAGCTCCTCCTTAAAGGAGGCTGAGAGGGTGAGCACTCAGAATACATAACCCCCTGCTGTCACCTTAGGGTATGGACTTTTGAGTTATCCCTTGTGGGGGCAGCATGTTGCTATGCTGTTCCCTGTTTCGTTTATATTTTTCTTAGACAAGGACTCTTGGGTATCCAGGGTGGAGAGCTGGGTTTAGACAAGTGGAAAAGGGGGCCTTTGCCGAACCTTAAGATGTCTCGTCGGGAACCTTTGGCTTTTTGAAGGATGTCCACCCCACCCCACCCCACCCCCTTCTCTCTTCTGATTTCCTCTTTTTCTGAGGTTTTCTTGTTTACAACCCACCTGAGTACCCTAGCACCAGGGATTACGAGTGTTTTACAGAAGAGGAGTAGCATCTGTCCACCAGAGAGCATGGCTGGACTATCGGATGTCTTATGGGAAAAATGAATCTGGGTTCATTCCTGGGGGAGAGGAGGAGAATAAGATTTGTGGCACCCATCTGGGGTTAACCACATTCACATCATCAAGATATTGAAGAGAAGAGGTATAGAGGGACCATCCAGATACAAACTTGGAAAGTACAACTGCACAACTGAACTAAGGTAAGGAAAATGGGACTTTACTTAAGTAAATTTAAAATGGGTAAAGATTATCTTAGCCAACAAATTCTGGGAGGAAGCTCCTTAACTAGACCATTAATGGAATGGATCAGGAATGAGATATAAAAGTTGACATTGGGACCAGAATACTTTAACTGGAAGCAAAGAGTCACAAATTGATTAGAAGATCTGAAGCTGTAAATTGGATTGTAAACAAGATCTTGTAACTGAGCATTTTTATTAACTTCTCATCATTATTCAGTAAAAGTTAAGTTGTTAACCACCCAATGCTTCCAGTCTGATTACTGCTGTTTACAATAATGTGATTATTACTGCTGTATAGAAGAAAATTAAATGTTGAAATAGCTATGGAACAATGCTCAGGACCTAGGAAGTAATCTCCCCTCCCCTCTGGCAGGGAATTCTGAACTTTCAGATTTAACATCAATAAAGAAGAAATAACAGCTAGATTCTTGTTTGAAGTGAGGTCTTTTGGGTCCTGTGAGGGAACACTAGTCAGGAATTACATATGTGCAAACTTTCCTGGCTAGGCGTCATCTCTGGGTATGGATCCATCATCCTGGGCATTAGCAATATGGGATCTGGCATGGGTTGGAGTGGAGCTGTAGCTTTCTCATGGACGAAGAGTTGACAGTCTGGGAGATCTCCACAAGCCACTTGGACCTATGAAAAGTTGAAGAGAAAAGTAAATATAAGTAAACTGGTAAGAATATATGCATCTATTTAGCTAATGTGGCAAAACTGTAGCTTTTCCACAGATTGGCTCCTACCCTTCAATATAGCCCAATGACTAAAATATATGTGATAAACCAAACAATGATCAATGGTTTAACTGGTATATCTTTTATGCCATTTCAAATAGCCCGTTATTATTATTAATTGAAGCGGCTATGGCCATTTCTTCACAAAGCATTTTCACCCACCAGAAACTCAGCATTTTAACATGATGACGTAGAAATTTCTGTGATGATATAGAAATTTAAAAAACCTGGCTCGTCACCATAGTTAAAACGCCGAGTTTCTGGCAGGTGAAAATGCTTTGTGAAGAAATGGCCACAGCCGCTTCAATTAATAATAATAACGGGACTGAAAAGAAAAGAAAGAACTCTTTGAATTTTGAGATCTGCTGATTCCAGCCCCTGAAGCAGCAGTTTTGCGAAACATGGTACCGTGTTGGGCATGAATTAACTTCAACTAATGGGGAAGTAGTGCACTTTTTTAATAATACTTTTTTGTGAAAATGCTTTAAAAAAATCCTAAAAAAATTGGATCAATGATTAAAACTGTACCCCTTTGATTTATCGATGGAGCACATGCAAGGCTCTAAAAGATATTAAAGTGAGGGGTTTATATGATGGTCCCTTAGAAGACTATTTTTTCATTGCTATTTTTTGGTAAATACGTCTTGTTGCAATTAACTGGATTTGTGACATCAAAGCATGACCCATTATCTCTTTAGAAACAGAGGGTGGTATTATAAGACAATGAGAAACCTGATTGGCTGCTAAAATTTTTCCTTTTTTTTTTTTTCCTGGAGACTCATATATTTTACTTTGATTTTCCAGTAAAAAGAAGAATGCTGACTATTGCAGTTAATTTAAAGGATCGTGAACAACATTTGCTGGAAAGGCCAGCCAAGCCTTGTTTTCATACAGATGCTCAATGCTGTACTACTTTCTGGATTCAAACATGTTTGTTTGATACCTTATCTAGGTACCTGCAGTATTGTGCATCTATTCTTTACTGAGTATTATTTCAGCTTGTTTTGCAGAAAATGAAATTAATGCTTATTGAGAAGCAATAGTGACAGCCCAGAACTGGAGAGTAGGCTTTTATTTCCAAAAATGGCAGCAGTAGCAGTCAATAGAAGGACCACAGCAGGGAAGTATTTTCAGAGTTGATACTTTTAATTAACAAAAATATTACAATTAATTGTTAAAGCTCAAAATAAAACATAAGCTTATGCATATTTGGGCTCTGTAAGGAAAACTGATTATGATCTTATCCTATGATAACAGTATTCAAAATATTTAGGATACATTTATGAATACCATTTATGTGAAGACCCATTATCCAAAAAATTCTAGACCACCCCACTCAGTCCTGTTCCCTCAGCACCTCTGCCTCACATTATCGGCTCCATTGGTTGAACAGTACACAGTGCTCCATGGATAATCATCTATGAAGCACTAAGCGGTTCCACCAGCTGAACTGAGACTGAGATCCACATGAGATGGAGAGTGCTTTAAAAGCACGTTTAAGGAGAGCTGGGCTACCAGTTTGACTTGCCAGGGAAGGGGTTGTCAGGCTGTGGGACAATTTGTGTGGAGGATGGGGCACATTATGTGGAGAAATCCATTGTCTGGAATGGCCTCACATTCTAGTTAAATGATACCCCACTATTGGATTTTTTTTTTAAGATTTTATTCCAAAAGACTATCAGGAAAGTTTATCCTAAAGTCTGTTAAACTTGTTTACTTAAAAGCAAACATCATGCTACCATTTTCAAATTGTTTTGTATTACCCACATCAGTGAGTTATGTGTCTGAAGCTATCCAGACCAGATACAAAAACTATTGACATAAAACCAATTGCTCCATACTCCACAACTCAAAGTCCTTCTAGCACTGTAAAGGTGATTTGAGTAAATCCCTGGATGAACAAGAGCCATTTAGTATATCAGTAGATTTGAATGTGTGGTAATGTCACTATTCCATCTAACGGATCGAATTTTATTTTCAAAGTGTTTACTGAAAAAGCTACAACTCATTCCCTTGGCAGCACATTTCAGCCCTCAGTATAAGGTACACTTTCCTGTGGATGTGTTTAAAACACCTCTGCTGCATTCTCATCTGAATGGATGAGTCCCCTTTGACATATTCATCATTCTTGATGTGAAAAGGTTCTCTCTCAGTTCTTTCGTTCAAGATTCATAGTGTTTGATGAAACCTCACTTTCACATCCAGTTTGCTTGCATTGCTAATCCAGTGTTAAATCAGCAGCAGTGCAGTCAGTTACCATATATAAGTAAATAAGGAGTGCTACACCGATGCACATCAAAATTATGATTATTGCCTGGAACACGCAAGCTAGTTCAGAACAGTACACCCTCGGTGCTTTAACAGAAATGCCAGTTAATTCAGGGACCCGAAATTACCATAGGCGTGTTGAATTATACGGTGGTGCAATCAAAATTAATGTTGGCTCAGTGGTAATTTCGTAAATAAAAAAAAAGGTACTGGGCCGGATCCTGTGGCAGCTTCCACCTTTTTCCATTGGAGAAAAGGAAGCAAGTTCAAAAAGGTTCTGGGATGGTGACCTGACAGAAAACCTTGATCCAGAAGACACATACAGAGATAGCTGTAATCAAAAAGAAAGAGGGTAACTTCCAGAGAACTCCGAGTGACCCCCACATATGCGCAGAGATCTGCTGTAGTATTTTATAACCTGCGTGTATCTGGGCCGTGCAGATTATAAAATATGCGCGTTTCAGCATGGGCGAATATCAACAACGCATTTAAAGCATGCACTCTTTCTAGAAGGAGCAGCCTAGTGATTAGAGCAGCAGGCTACAAACCAGGGTTCAAATCCCACTGCCGCTCCTTGTGACCTTGGGCAAGTCGCTTTGCCCTCCGTTGCCTCAGGATCAAACTTAAGGGCTCTTATAAAACAGCGACCTCCGTGCGTGCCTCTTAGCCTTGCCCAGAATGCTCCTAGATCACCCACCCCTTCTTTTGCACAGCTAAATGTGTGCAGGAAAGCAGAAATACGGCCGTAGTTTCGAAAAAACAGCATGTTCAAGCTACTTATGCGCGTGTATATGCTAATTTTATGCATGGAACTGCTTTGAAAATTAACTCAAATGATACCAGATTGGGCTACTAGTATGATAGCCAATTATTTTAGGAACCCTGTCGGTCACAAATCTAACTTGAAGGTGAAATCTCGATTGGTGGCAACTTTCAAACTTTCTGATTAAGCAAGAAAACAGTGGGGTGGGGGAAGAACCGAAAAGACCTCTGCTGTTCCATTCTTGAACTAAACTCTCTCTGCCCACAAAGTAACAGCACCAGTTGTGCAAACGATAAAGCTTCTTTTGAGAAAATCCTTTTGCTGAATTGTGGACCTGTTCTTTCTCCTTCCCTCTGCATGACAAGTCAGGTTGCTCGTCAGGGTTAATTAAATTTGCGGCTTCAGTGCTCATAGCCTTTCGAGGGGGGGGAGGGGGTCACACCTGTAATTACCAGTGTATTAAAAGACTCCCTGCATGTGTGCTCACCCTATTAAAAATGCATTACTTTCCCCGGGGATGTGGCAAATGCCTGCCAAGAGAAGAAACCAAATGGCACGTTATTTTCTGAAGGCGTTATTCTTGGCTCCAAGAATGAGAAGAAGAAATAATGCCACAGCAGGGATGTGCACTCTGCTTATGGAGGACATAGTTATTCCAGACAAAAAAAAAAAGATCCCGCCTCCTCTCCCCACCCCCACCCCCTCCCCAAACCAGCTATATTCAATGCAATACATTTTTCTTGACTTATGTGTAGCAAAGAGAAATGTGCTGTAATGGATATTGTGCAGATTTTCTTGCCGGGTTTTGTGCTTCATGCAAAGGAGGATGAGCTAATAATTTTCCAAACCATATATACTTTTTTTTTTCTTCTAAATATAATTGACAGCAACCTCCTATGCTTTCCATGTATTTCTTCTCCTTTTAGAGGATGAAGGTTGGTGATTTGAGTCTCCACTCGCTTCCCCCTCCCCCGCTGGGAAGAAAAAGGAGTTAACAGCTGAGGAAAAATCTGAAGTCGGAGTGAGGGGGGGGGGGAAGGTTGATTCATCCTTCTATATACCTTCCCCCCTCCCCCCCCCCCCATTTAGGAAAAACAAAACATGAATTTGCACCAGTGGGCAAATAAAAATAATTGTAGCCTGAGGTTTAAAAACGTACCCGAGAGACCCAGCATACCTCAACAAACTCAAACCCCTTTACCTAGGCAGACCCCCCACCTCTCGCCAGCATATGCTACATTATCGGTTTCATCTCATTATGCAAGAGACTCTATCTCCATTCAATGTGCAAAGTCACTGAGTTGATTGCAACATCTGCAGTTGGGCAGGGATGCCCACGGTGCTCCTGCTCCACCAGTGCTGCTATTACAAATGGCAGGAGAAGAATGAGGATAGTGCCCATTGTAGCCAGGCCAGACCAGGCTGGCACCATTCTTTATAGCAAAAATGAACAATGGCCACAGCTTCAGAATGCCAGCACCATCTGTAATAACCTCATTGGCAGGGCAGGAGCAACCAGGATTGCTCCCGCACCGTGAAGAAAATTCAAGAGGGTAGGAGAATCCTGGACAGGGCTAAGGCAAGAGTAGGGAAGGTTTTGGCTACAGACCAAACAGTTTTTGGTTGGTTTTTCTTTTTTTATTTCATATGTTGGTTTTTTCTTTTTCTGTTGAATTTTGTTTGTTGGGGGGTTTTTTTGTTTCTTTTCATTTATTTAAAACAAAAAATGAAACACAAAATGAAACAATTTCAGATCCCTACCACTGCAAAAAAAAAAAAAAAAAAGCACTCCTGGTCCCACCCCCAAATCCATCCAGATGCGCCATCCCCTCTTACCCTACTGAGGTGTCTGTGCAGGGCAGGAATGATCCATTCTTGCTCCCGCCCCACCAGTGCTGTGATTATAAATGGGGCTAGAAGACCAAGGCTGGCACCATTGTCAATTTTTTTCTGTACAAACTTGCCCAGGTCCAGGCCACCCAGACTAGCACCATTTTTTACAGAATAAATTAACAATGTTTCTGGCC
This sequence comes from Rhinatrema bivittatum, assembly GCF_901001135.1. Classification (NCBI taxonomy): domain Eukaryota; kingdom Metazoa; phylum Chordata; class Amphibia; order Gymnophiona; family Rhinatrematidae; genus Rhinatrema; species Rhinatrema bivittatum. The sequence continues at coordinate 38,059,451 of NC_042632.1, forward strand.
TTGGGCTTCTGGTGCCATTTGTAATTGCAGCTCCGTTGGGGCAAGAGTGACCAAGGATCGCTCGTGCCCCATGAAGATACCTTACTAGGGTATAATAAAGTAGTTTATTTCACTTTCCTATTCAGCACAGATGACTCTTTCCAGCATCTGCCCTGAGATCTCACTCCGCTCTTGGCTCAGCTTTCCATTCTCCTCCTCCAGAGACCTGTTCTGCTCTGTCAGCAAATTCATGTCCTCAGATGGCCCCCACAAGTAGAAGGAGGATCTACAGGCACTGAAGCTCAGCAGCCTGAGTGTCAATATTCATGTTCTGCATCCTGTCAGCATAGCACAGCGTGCTTAAGGTTTCCTATGTGTTGGACTGAGCAGTGGGGAAGGATTGACTGAGAACTGCTTCTGAACCATTTGAATGTCTAGACCCCCATGGATGGGGGTAAGATGGGTCCAGGGCTAAGGGGGGGGGGGGGGTGGGCTTCAGTTTTTAAATTGTGATGGTACCAGTGCTGATGTTTTTTTGTCAGGCAGGAGGGCCTCTTCCTTTCATCTTGTTTGTTTGTTTGCTACTCATTCATTTTGTTTATTTCATTTCAAATAAGTGAAACAAAATAAACCGCACATTAAATGGAAATAAACTAAAACAAGATGGAAAACATTTAAGGGCACGTCCCTAGTGTTCCCCATCTGCCTCTATGGATTGCTGAGAGCTGTTGGGAAGGATAAAAGAGGTTTCTAGCTCTGTCATACAATGATTGATAATACACGTGGAAATTTTTTTTTTCCTCAAGGATTTCCTTAATTCATGGCCTTCCCAGTTGTACAATGTTTATTAGACCTTCATGTACTGAATTATATTATATGTCCAATAAATGTATCAGATCCCATACAATACTTGCTAAAAGAATAATAAACCCGTTACTTGGAATCCGTGACAAAGAACATCGCCTTCATTATGTCTTCCCTGAACTGTGCTAGTTCAATGATTTCACATTCTGTTTTCCATTTAGTATGTCAGAAGGATGAACTTTGATGCTCAAGTAAGATGCTGAGTCATAAATTGTGGGTCTGAGTTCTCTTTAGTTTTGCCTCCAACGTCAGACCAGGTTTAACTGTATGAGGCAGAGCTTTCTTACATTACTCTTGTCAGGGTAGTAAGTAACAAAACCCAGAAGGCCAACATATTGGATCTTTCTCTAAGCATACTGGCATCATATTCACCTGCCAATGTATATTGCCTCAAGCTCAGAAACCATTGATTATATTTAATTCTCTTTTCAGATGACAGGCTGATATTTTGATGCCCAATATGCTGCTTCAGTGAAGTTGGAGATAAGTGGGATACCCACAGAGCTGTCCAAGGGAGAGACGATATTGGTAGAAGGTCGTTTGTTGTTGTTGTTGTTGTTGTGAGGAGGCCTTTTACTGGATCCAGTCCTTGAAGAGCCCTTCAACCAATCCAGTAAAGATTCAGTAGAGTGGGGGAGAACCTATAATTCAGGGCTTCCCAAACTTGTCCTGGGGACCACACAGTCAGTCGGGTTTTCAGGATATCCACAGTGAAGTAGACTTGAGGTAAATTTGCGCACGCTGGGTTTCCAATGCAGGCAGCTTGACCCTGTGCGCATTCATTGTGGACATCCCGAATACCTTAACTAGCTATGGGGGTCCCCAGGACAGATTTGGGAAGCCCTGCTTCTAATCCAGTTTGCACACTTAGATGCCAACTGTTTGGTAAGCAGAGCCATCTTCAGGTCAGCTTTTACCTCCTTCTGCTGAAACATTTCCTTCTCCCATTTTCTCCCACTGCTCGTGGGTCTAGTTATGCCCTTTCTCTCCGAGGTGTGCACAAACCTGAACTGGGGTGGGAAGCTGGCAAAAGACTCGGGCTTAGATGCACTGAAAGATTGGCAGATCAGATTATGAATGGAAAGAAAACATAGATGTGGGGAAAGATAGATTTAAAAAATACGATCCCCTCTCCCCCCTCCATACCCTGCATGTACAAGGGTTGAAGGAAACAGGCAAAACGGGTGACTTCACAGAAGAAGTTGATCTTGCCATTGTCCCAGTAGCATTGGGGGGTCTGCAGCTGCTTTCTTACAGGCACTTGGGACCGATTTATCAAGGGTTTCCTTCTAGACTCTGTCTATGGAAAAAAAAACAACCAGAAACCGTAATCAGAGAGCAGGCGTGGCGGCTGACTCTAAACTGGCAGAGGAGGTTGGCCTGAGCGAGCTTCCAACTGCAGAAAGGCTGAAATCCTGTGGGGAAAATATAACCAGAAGTCATTTGCTCTGGAATTGTATTCTGAAGAGGAGGCCAGAAATGGTCCACTGAAGGCTTAAGGACAGAATTCCCAGCAAAGTGGATCATAGGGCGTTTGGATTTTGTGTTTTTGTTGTGTTTTAAATTGAGTCCTAACTGCTGAATGAGGTATTTAATAAGCAAAATTGGTAGTATTCTTGCTCTGAATGTAAGCTTGGCTGTGTATCTTGTCTAGAGGGCATACTTTTGGAGCGCTGGTGAAATGCAAGGCAGCTTATCTCTTGGAGAGCAGGAGACTATAAAAACACAATTGCCAGAACGAAAGAAAATTGAGGCCGATTGCCATAGCAACAAAAGAGTTACACTGATGAAATACAGGCACATAAAATCCTTGGATGCTACATTAAAGACAAGGCAATCAAAAGTAAACAAGAAGGGCCAGGAAACAGCATGCTTTTTCCATGCAAACACTGAGAAATACAGATTCTCCCACAGAGAAAGCTCTCCTGAGTGAGATTTCCTTAAATAGCTATTGATTTTATTTTATTTTTTTTTTATTTGTAAATCATGTAATTGCTTTACACCAACAGGGCTGCAAGGCAGTGCCCAACACTAAAAGCATGGTAGAATAAGATGCATAGGGCTGGCTCGGTGGCAACGATGTGCAAAGGATGCACGTGCAATTCTCAGGCAAGTTTTCCATTCCCCAGTTCAGCCAGAGCTTTTGGGGGGATGCTGCAAATGTGGCTCTCACAGCTCCATCGTCCCACAGCTGTGACTCCCAGCGGCCAGACCTAGGGCCCACGAGCACAGCTGGTACCCAGTTGGGGATTGTCACTGCAGTCACTGGGCTAACAGATTTATTGGGGATGGGAGGGGGGAGGAGCAGAATATAAAAATAGGGGTTAAAACTCCAAAGAGTTGTGAATAAAGGCACCAGCCTACAGTCTAATTTGATACCCAAAGGAACAATAGATAAAGAGGTCCCATATATAGAAAGTGAGCAAGAGGACGAGTGATCCGGCTACAGTTAGCCGGACAACTTGTATGGATATTCAGTGGACCAAGTCTCTGCTAAATTCACTTGGCTAAAGTTGTCCTGGTAAGTTTATCCCAAATAACTTTAACAGGTAATTTTGAATATAGCAAAGTAACTTGAAAGAAAGAGAAGAAACCCTACTCATCCAGCCGACTCAACCCCCAAAATACTCCAGAAAATGTCTGTGGTTCCCACACAGACACACAAACTTTAAATGAATCTTGGCTCAAGCCCCCTCTGTCGACCACCCCACCAACCCCAAGCCCCTATCCCCCACTCTATTTTCCCTAAAGACGAGCAGGGCGCTGGCACAGTCATACGGTGTTCTTGGCCACTTCCAGTGTTGTGCTGACATTTTTTTTTTAATTTTGAGGATGGGAGGTATCGGGTGTTATGCCCCAATATTTTTTTTAAGTATTTTTGGGGCTAGCGAGGTAGAGGATCAGGCATGTTGGCCCAGATGTTTGTTTTTTTTTCAAGTTACTCAGATAACTTTAGACCTGCATTGCGCATGACCAGACTTAGGAGGGGGGGTCATTCTCCAAAGCGATCGCACGCAAAAAAAAGGGACTTTTCGAACACGAAAAGTCCCTTTTCACATGCGATCACTAAACGGGGGGGTGGCATCAAGACCGGAACAGGAGGAGTCGGGGGCGGCACCAGGGCGGACGCCGCAAAGAAGTCACAGCAACGAAAAGGTAAGAACCCTTTTTGCTGCCAATTTCATGCCCAATAGCACCACCTTTTATGATGGCGCTATTGTGTGCGAAAGCCGGCAGCGATCGCAGGCCTGGCCCCCCCCCCCCCCGTACCACGCGATTCAAAGAGCCTGGCAGTATTAGAAAATCCAGGTCTTAGCCAGCTAAACATCTGGAGAGTGCTTATATTCAGTTCTACCTAGCTAAGTTTAAGCCCCTCCCCGAAATGCCTCTTTTTTAAAAAATCTGGATAAGTTTTAGCCAGATAATGACTTAACTGTGTGTTTTGGCACACTGGGGGAGGGAGCACGTTTTGGAACACATGGCCCTTTAATTTTAGTGTGGGAACTTTGAGACCTGCGTTAACAACCCCGATGCTCTCGGCGAAAAATTGTCTACAACTCCTTAGCTAATTTTTCGGCAAATAATGTGCCTGTGGCAAGCTGCAATATTTGCATAGGATTACTAATGCATTAGCTGCTCTGCATGCATTTGAAATGAATGCAAAGCATCTAATTTCAATGGGGCAATTTTTTAACAAAATATCCTGTGATATCACTACTATATGTGTATATCACTTGATGAAGAGTGTTTTACTCATGATAAAACATTTTTCATGCATTACCTCTATCGCGGCTTAGTGAATGACCCATTAGTTGGACAAACCATACTGACCTCAAAGTGATTAACTAGTTTACAGTAACCCTGAGAAGTAGATGGGGGGTTTGAACCTGGCCTCTGGGTTCCCAGCTCATTACTCTAATTGCACAGGCTATTTCAAAACAGCTAGTGGGGTCTTCAGGATATCTCTAATGTACGAGGGAGGTGTTTTCATTTCATTTCATTTTGAAAACAAAACAAAAAGAAAACCAATGCAATTTTGTTCATTTTCAATTTGTTTTCAAATTGCAGGCTGCCAGCCCCACCTGCCTCCTGCCAAAAAAACCTTGTACCATCAAACTAAAAAAAAAAAAAAAAAAAATCCCCCCATTACAGTCCCCCATCAACTATTTTGCTAGTTTGATTTTGAAAGAAATTGATGTATTTTATTATTTTTTTAAAAATGACTATAGTATAATTTTACATGCTTTTATTATTTATAGGGTTATTTTATTTTATTTCTACTTTTATTTTATTGAATGATTTTAGGACATGTCGTTAAAGACTGCCCACTGATTTAGTGTAAACCGACTTGAAGTGTATACAATATGTTTTTCGGTATATAAAAATGCCTAAACAAATAAATAAATAAATCCTGGACTCTCCCTTGTATCTTATCTATCCCCAGGTAGAAAAGGTGCAGGAACCATCCCCAGTTGTTCCTGGCCTGCCACTGCCTTCCTTCAGAATGGTGCTAGCCAACCTTCAGCTGGCGCCATTTTGGAGTATGGCATATATTTCAACATGGTGCCAGCCTTGGGGCTGTTGGCACCATTTTGAAATACAGCACCAAATTAGCTTGTATGTCTGTTTCCATGACTGCTGCATTTCCTAGCCTCTCACATACAGCGCCATCAAATATGAGATACTGGGCTGCAAAATTCTGAATTACACACATGCCGGCTTCTCAAACGCCCAAGATTTAGGGGAATAATTTGACAATATTGTAACTCAGTTTTATTTATATTTTACCTAGATAACTAAGGAGATACCCAGGCAAGGTCATTCAAGTACATTTTCAAAGGCCCGCGCACGTGCAGATACTGGTGGTTACACGCAGGGCTGGGCCCTGCGCGTGCTGCACACATTTTTCTAAAGGGCCCAGCCACGTGAGTGTTATAACTGCACACATGGACGGCCACACACTTCTTTGAAAATCAACCCCTAGAGGTGATAAATGTCCTCCCTCTTTGCAGGTAAAAGTACCCAGGAGTCTGCAAGCACCCAGTGGGGCTTTGAAACTTGCCTCCGTTAGGATGGAGTTCGAATTTGCATGCATACTTTTAGAGTTTATAAAGGATACAGGTAATTTTCAAGAGGATTTATGTATGTACAACTTGTGAAAATTGCTACTTTTAGGCGCATAACTCCTTTGAAATTTTACTGGATTTTAAAAACATTTTCCACACGTAAATGGGCTTTTGGAACTTGCTGGCATACATTCTACTTCTGTGCGTGGAACTTCTTTCAAAAAATTCACTCCTTGGCAAATAAATGAATCTGCATAGGTTTATGCTCTCTGAAGAAAAGGTATAACCTTACTCGAGTTAATCTATGTGCATATTGGGTCAATTACCTGACCATTTCCAAAGCAAATTTATGCACTTAGGTTCACTTTAAAAATGCTGGCTAAAATGATCTCCATGTATAAGTTACCCACAGACTTTGGCCCTACCCACATGTGTAAAATGACTCTGTTCTGTATACTTATTTTACTGTTTTTATTAACACGGAAAGCCATTTTCATCTAATTTAATCCTGCTGCCTTGTATAGCATTATGAACCATTGTTTGACATCACAGTCACTAGCACAGCCTAACAATAGACTGAGGTCACTGGCAGAAAGGCTGAAGATTTTAAGTGAGAAGACAGATGCTTAAAACTCTAATTTCTATCCATGTTTTCAAGTTTTGGATATGGAGGGTGATAGGATGGTCAGTTTAGGGCCCTGGACAAAAACACTTATCCTCAGTATTTTCTTTTACCATGGCTGAAAACGTGGAATTAGCACAGAGGATGCTCAGCTGTGAAGAACTGAAGGGAAAGGCAGAGATCAAGCAATGTCTGTGGCATTGCAATAGGTAGGATATTTGGCAGACTAGATAGGCCTCATGGTCCATCTTGATTCTATTTAAATTATCCCTATGTTTCAATAAAGGAGAGCAGTATAACAATAAAGCAATTGAAACTTTAGAGGTACACAATTGTGAAAATCTGTTTAAGAAGTAGTATTGTAACACACTGTTTGGCACGTGTTCCCAACCCAGTCCTCGGGAAACACCTAGCCAGACAGAGTTTTAGGTTCTCCACAATGATTCTGCATGAGAGAGATTGCATACAATGGAGGCTGCACATTCATATCTCTCTCATGCAGATTCATTCTGGAGATCCTGAAAACTTGACTGGCCAGGTTGTCCTGGGGACTGGGTTGAGAACCCCTTGTGCCATGCTCCAATTTGAATTTGAATGACCCTTGGTTTAAGCTGCAGTACAAGTTTCTTGCTTGGTGTTAGTTGGGTTGAAAGAAGGTTCAGATTCCTTTAACTGTCTAAGGTTAGGTGATTATGTGTATGTGATCATCTAAAGCAGTGGTCCCCAACCCTGTCCTGGGGGCCCACCAGCCAGTCGGGTTTTCAGGATATCCACAATAAATATGCATGAGAGAAAATTTGCATGCATGCATATTCATTGTGGATATCCTGAAAACCCAACTGGCTGGTGGGCCCCCAGGCCAGGATTGGGAACCATTGATCTAAAGGAAGTCAGCATTCACACTGAAATACCCCTGTATAAACTGCATTGTAAAGGAGCTGATTTAGCACTATTTTTCTACCACTTTATTAAAATGTATGGATCACCAGGTGCACAAGGCTCTAGGCGATTTACAAAAGTACATACATAATATATTTAAGCATAAGAGAATACAAAGCTGCACATAAACAAAAACAGACTGTCACGAGAGAGCTTAGAAAAAGCAGCATCTTATGTTAGTCATCGGCAAGCATTAAACAAATATATTTTCAGCAAAGATCAATAGGACTCAGGGGTGGAGTGTGCTGCATGAAACCAATTAGATTTGCACATTTGCTTATGACAGCACAAGATAGTATAAGGCTGAGACAGAAAGTCACAGACATCTCATCTGGCATCCTAAAGCCCTAGAGCTTGTTACCTTAATGTGGCTAATCATTACAAAGGTTAAAAGAAATTGTAATGCCAATGAATCCCTTCTAGATAAAAGGGAGTCCATGGTACTCGAATAAATGATGTAGTCTGTGTCTGCACATTACTGGCCATTCTGGCAACATGCAGGCTATGCGACATTTCAAATTTACTAGTTCCTCACCTCAAGTTATCACTTTTTGAAACAGAAGAGTAGGAAAACTCGACCTTCTGTAGGAGATGGATTAATAAGCATGGAAAGCTTTGAAGCAAAGCGAATATTTATGACAAGCTGTTTTCCTGCATTATTTATTAAACTGAAGCTGTTTTTCTTGTGGAGATAAAGTTCATGGAGATGGGTCATCTCAATCCAAATATGTTTTATTAGTAGCTGTCAGCAGCAAAGCAGGGCATGAAGGAATAACTAAAATGGGAGAAGACCAGCATGAACATAAAGATGCAATGATTGATGGCTGAACCTTGACATTTATCAAGACAATGAAGCTAATGGGTGTCAAGATCTTTTGTAGACAATATTCTCAGAAGATATGTGGACCCTGTGAACTATATAAACATCGAGGGTCTGATAGTCATGCACATACTTAAGGATTTGATTTTCTCCTCTGATTGAACTTGCTTTATTAGCTAGATATACCCAAATGTATTTGGAAATGAGTTGAAAAGGCTTACCCTATACCTGCAAATCAAGGGGCTAGCCTTGGTTTTATTATTGCTGCATATACGGAGTTGAGGTCTTAGAACTACATGCACTTACATAAGCATGCCATGGAGCAAAACAAACATTGGTTTTAAGTCAGCTCATCTACCATGACATGAAGCTATATAGTCACCCTAGTTATGGAAAATCTTTATAACATAGGACCGAATTTTAAAAGTCTTATTCATGCTAAAAAAACCCATATACATGAGTATATGGGCCATGCATGAGTGACTCACATTTTAAAGGCCAGAAATTATATTTGCATATATATGTACGCAAGTAAAAAAAAAAAAAAAAAAAAAGAGTTGGGGCGGGGCATAGTCATTCTGTGGCAGGATCAAGCGTAATGTGCGCAACTGTATATTTTAAAACCAGAGGCTGCAGCACGTGCTGGCTTATTATCTCTGTAACTTTACTGCTAGTCCTGATGAGGAACAAGTCTGAAGATCTCGCATTTTAGGGTTTACACGACAGGGTGATGGGTATGGGTCAACTGGGGAATGCAGAATGAAGAACCAGAGGAGTCTGGATGACCTTGAAGGAGACTGAGCAAAGTGGTGGACTAATTGGAAAATTGAGATTAAGAACATAAGAACATAAGAAAATGCCATACTGGGTCAGACCAAGGGTCCATCAAGCCCAGCATCCTGTTTCCAACAGTGGCCGATCCAGGCCATAAGAACCTGGCAAGTACCCAAAAACTAAGTCTATTCCATGTAACCATTGCTAATGGCAGTGGCTATTCTCTAAGTGAACTTAATAGCAGGTAATGGACTTCTCCTCCAAGAACTTATCCAATCCTTTTTTAAACACAGCTATACTAACTGCACTAACCACATTCTCTGGCAACAAATTCCAGAGTTGAATTGTGCGTTGAGTAAAAAAGAACTTCATGGAGTGCACCCTAGTCTTTCTACTATCCGAAAGAGTAAATAACCGATTCACATCTACCTGTTCTATACCTCTCATGATTTTAAACACCTCTATCATATCCCCCCTCAGCTGTCTCTTCTCCAAGCTGAAAAGTCCTAACCTCTTTAGTCTTTCCTCATAGGGGAGTTGTTCCATTCCCCTTATCATTTTGATAGCCCTTCTCTGTACCTTCTCCATCGCAATTATATCTTTTTTGAGATGCGGCGACCAGAATTGTACACAGTATTCAAGGTGCGGTCTCACCATGGAGCGATACAGAGGCATTATGACATTTTCCGTTTTATTCACCATTCCTTTTCTAATAATTCCCAGCATTCTGTTTGCTTTTTTGACTGCTGCAGCACACTGCACCGACGATTTCAATGTGTTATCCACTATGACACCTAGATCTCTTTCTTGGGTTATAGCACCTAATATGGAACCCAACATTGTGTAATTATAGCATGGGTTATTTTTCCCTATATGCATCACCTTGCACTTATCCACATTAAATTTCATCTGCCATTTGGATGCCCAATTTTCCAGTCTCACAAGGTCTTCCTGCAATTTATCACAATCTGCTTGTGATTTAACTACACTGAACAATTTTGTGTCATCTGCAAATTTGATTATCTCACTCGTCGTATTTCTTTCCAGATCATTTATAAATATATTGAACAATAAGGGTCCCAATACAGATCCCTGAGGCACTCCACTGTCCACTCTCTTCCACTGAGAAAATTGCCCATTTAATCCTACTCTCTGTTTCCTGTCTTTTAGCCAGTTTGCAATCCACGAAAGGACATCGCCACCTATCCCATGACTTTTTACTTTTCCTAGAAGCCTCTCATGAGGAACTTTGTCAAACGCCTTCTGAAAATCCAAGTATACTATATCTACCGGTTCACCTTTATCCACGTGTTTATTAACTCCTTCAAAAAAGTGAAGCAGATTTGTGAGGCAAGGCTTGCCCTGGGTAAAGCCATGCTGACTTTGTTCCATTAAACCATGTCTTTCTATATGTTCTGTGATTTTGATGTTTAGAACACTTTCCACTATTTTTCCTAGCACTGAAGTCAGGCTAACCGGTCTGTAGTTTCCCGGATCGCCCCTGGAGCCCTTTTTAAATATTGGGGTTACATTTGCTATCCTCCAGTCTTCAGGTACAATGGATGATTTTAATGATAAGTTACAAATTTGTACTAATAGGTCTGAAATTTCATTTTTTAGTTCCTTCAGAACTCTGGGGTGTATACCATCCGGTCCAGGTGATTTACTACTCTTCAGTTTGTCAATCAGGCCTACCACATCTTCTAGGTTCACCGTGATTTGATTCAGTCCATCTGAATCATTACCCATGAAAACCTTCTCCATTACGGGTACCTCCCTAACATCCTCTTCAGTAAACACTGAAGCAAAGAAATCATTTAATCTTTCCGCGATGGCCTTATCTTCTCTAAGTGCCCCTTTAACCCCTCAATCATCTAACGGTCCAACTGACTCCCTCACAGGCTTTCTGCTTCAGATATATTTTAAAAAGTTTTTACTGTGAGTTTTTGCCTCTACAGCCAACTTCTTTTCAAATTCTCTCTTAGCCTGTCTTATCAATGTCTTACATTTAACTTGCCAATGTTTATGCTTTATCCTATTTTCTTCTGTTGGATCCTTCTTCCAATTTTTGAATGAAGATCTTTTGGCTAAAATAGCTTCTTTCACCTCCCCTTTTAACCATGCTGGTAATCGTTTTGCCTTCTTTCCACCTTTCTTAATGTGTGGAATACATCTGGACTGTGCTTCTAGAATGGTATTTTTTAACAATGACCATGCCTCTTGGACATTTTTTACTTTTGTAGCTGCTCCTTTCAGTTTTTTTCTAACTATTTTTCCCTTGTGCAAGCATATGTTAAAATCCACTTTAATATGGCCATTAAAGCCAGCAAAGTCCTATAGAAAATATGCAAAGTAAGTATGCTCAAGTAACCTCTTAAAATTAGGAGCATACTTATATGTGCTAGGCATATTTTAAACCTTATATGTGTAAATGCACACACAATGTAAAATTCCAGCATATGTTCACTCACATGCCCACATGCATGCATGCCCACACACTCATTTTAAAATTAGCCTGTTATTGTTTTCAGATGTTTGATAACTGGCTTTCTGGCACAGATTCCTACTTTCAAGTAATCTTTGGGTCAACCTGTTCGACTGGTTGACTTTGGGTCAAGAGTGCTCTACTGGTTACTGGTTGACTAAAATAATCAGAGTTGATGTGGGTATATACTATGGATAAAGGTTGTATGCAATGGCTTTCTGTTGAAAGATGATCTCTTAGATTCTGCTAATGTCCACCATAATGTAGACATAAGCCAACCAGCAACTTGATTTATCAAGGTTTTTGTTCCAATCTATTTCTATGAGGGACAAAAATGTAGTAAATATTTTTTCACATTATAAATGAAATCCTATTATTTTTATGAGAAGGTCTTACATTGAAGCCATTTATGTCAGAAAGGGACTGCAAGGAATGGAAAAGAAATTTTAAAAGGGGTAGGTGGGACCAATGTATCTTCTTATTTTGGTGCTCAGATGATACAAATGATGGTTTCTGCTTTGAGTTCCTTCTCCTGACCTCTGCTGAATAGCAGTTTAAAGGCACTGGCTGAGATTTTGTTATGCTAAAATAAAAAGTCCCAAATAGGCTATTTGAATATACAAATTGCTCTGCTATGATTTGAAGGTCTTGTTCAAAGGATAGTGCTGCTGAGACCACACTCCCAGTCCATTGAAGTCTGTATATCATTAATAGGTAATATACTAATTCTCTGCATCTCTCAGGTTCCAGGCATTCTACTGTTAGAAGAATACAAATGTTGGATAACTCATGTACAAGGATGTCATTTTCCAAGGGACTTCCATGTGTAAACAGTGTTTTACATGTAAAAATGGTCTTTTTTAAAATTACTCAGCCAATATACGGGCAAACTTAACTACGTGAGTTTACCCAGACTGAAGGTGATGTTCCTGTGGGCTGGGTTGATGGAAGGCTTTGGACTTATAAAATCCTGCAGTATGCAGGTTACTTTGCTGGAAATATCTGTGTGCACCAAATAGCAGATGTAAAAGGTGACAGGGTAGATTTGGTGGGATATTTTTTAAGCAGTCTGCTTTGAAAATTATTGTAACTGCGTTTTTGCCAGTTTTCCTTTACGGGCTGAATGAAAACCCTCCCTGTTTTGTCAAATAAGTTATTGTTCTTTTCACAGTAATGTTGATAGCATATAGTCTAGAAAAATGAGTAATGATGCATATACATATAGGGAAAAGACTGTAGCTTTGGTAATTGTCTCACTTTTGAGGAGCCTAGCATATGCATTTCTAAGGTTGGCTTTGCATGATAGCTGGTAGCAGGTGAGAGACAGTGGAGTAAAATGAACCTGCTTCTTTTGAACTGGGGTTGCAGCAGGATAATATAGCTTGGCTATTTCTTCCACCTTCCCAGTGCATGGTGACCTGATGGACAACTGTTTAAAACCAGGTCTTATCATCCTGTGTCCATTCCACTTGCTTAATAACACAGATCGTATTATTATTGTGAAGTGAGCTGTACGGTTTTGTTATTACGGCAACCAATAAAACACATTTCTCTTAAACCTGGGCAGGCCTAGGAGGGTCAGCTGAGTAGCACAAATTCCTGGGAGGGTGCCATGAATACAAGGTGTGCTTTCTAATTCCATTCAGATGGAAAGCTGAGAAAATTTGATCCAAATGCGCACATGGTACATTGAGAAAACAAAGATGAGCATACCATCATTGCATAAAATATATAAAATCAAGGAAGCCAAAAATTAGCCCAGAGCAAAAAGAACAGCTGCTTGGCATCAACCATGGTTTGATTTATAAGCCTGCATCTGTATTTTATTAAAACGCTAACATTTACTCAGCGAACGTTGTTGCTGGTATAGTAAATGTATTATTGTGGTGGTGGGTGGGTAGAGGGGAAGCTGTCAGACCTCTATTGAAAGTCTTGCTGTTGACTAACTTTTTTTATTTTTATTATTGCTCTGCTCGTGCACTCCTGAGGAAAAGAGTGAGAGAAGCTGGTCATTTGACGTTGCTAGCCACTCTTTCAAGAATATGTATCCTAGCATTCCATGAGTCTCCTGCTTGCCTGTTGATTTTCTTCACACCATGTGGCATCATTTGGAACCGCAATCCAATTTTTCTGATGCAGTCTTCAATAAGGCCACAATTTTCCCAACTTACTGAGACCAGTCATTTCCCAGCAGTTGCCGTCATGCAAATAAACTGTAAGAAAGTTTTTAGTAATGGGAAAATTACAAACATCTCTTCTTATTCATAGTAAATTAGAGAAATTCTCTGCTGTATTTTGTCAGCATTTCTACTTAATTTTCACTCACTAATCAAAACATCAGTGAGTAAATTCATTATGAATTTGCTTTCTGGCAATTCTTTTAGGGGTGTGCTTTTTGATTGAAATGGAAATTGGAAATCTCAACAAAATTTCCAAATTTGTTTTGAAAATGAAACAAAAGAAAAATGAAAAAAAAAAAAAAGTAGACAGAGCCAACTCTAGGGCTTCTCTCCCATTCACTGAAAAAAAAAAATGCTGCTTCCAAAATACTCCTCCCCCTTCCTCCCCAGCTTCTCCCTAGCCCACCTACCTTTTTACAACTCATGAGTCTTCACAGAGGAGAAACAATCCTCAGTAGTTCCTGCAAAGCTGGTGCCATTTTATACAATGGCACCGGCCTACTTACATTTCTGGCACCCAACAAAATGGTGCCAATTTTTGGTCAGCTGGTTCTTCAGGGGACACAATCGCACGCACATGCCAATCTAAAAACATGGTAAGTGCACACAATTCAACATAATTCACATAAATATTCAAATAAATTTCTAACTGCAGCTGCCTGTATGTTCATGGCATTCAAAGGTTGCTAAATAACAAGACGAAAAAATCAGTTACAAAGCTGTATATCAGTATTTTAACACATATATTAAAGAGCATACATATATGTGTGTATGTCTGCTTGTGTGATAGTAGTGTCAAACCATTGTTGGTATCCAAAAGCGCTTTGGCATTTATATGGCATCCTGCTAAGGGCACCCTACAATAAATATGCAATGCAACAAATGGTATATAAATCAACAGAAAATGAATCCAGTTAAATAAATTAAATGAGTCAATCTAAAGGACATTCTGCCATAACCTTGGCAAGGGAAGTTTAGAGGCTACTCAGAAATACTCAAGGTAGAAATCTCCCACACTAATGAAGAAATATCTCAATTTTTCTCACAGACCCATCAGGTCTGCCCATTTCTAGTGCTTGGCATCAGATCCTATTTGATCTGTTTTGTGCTGAACTGCATATGGCAGAACATAGAAAGGATGACCCTAAATGCCAGTGATGTGCGTGAAATTCATGAAAGAGAACAAAGAAGTGAGAGAAACATGAACCCCCACTGAGCCATTTAAAACCTACCAAGTTTAGTGGGCTTGCTCTACTAGGAGCCATTTCAGAAGAAGTTTCATTCCCAACACTCTTCTATCTGTGTGAGACTTCATATCAACCAATGCACTCAAAACACTGAGCCAATGTCAGCTCACAAAAGAGACATTCTCCTCATTTCAAGACATTCAAGAGATAAGTTGTATAAAGTTTTAATTGCATTTAAAAATAACTCTCAAAAAACAAAACCTATTGAACCGGTAACCAATGATAATACCTGCACTTAGATCTAAGACACATGATAAGTGTGCAATCTGTGCTTTTCTGTATGATGGTCACACATAATATATTTATATCATTTAGGAGTCAGCATAGTAATAAATGAATGATATGTGTGTGGCATGAAGGAAGAGTGAGAATTCCATATATGTACAGTGGCTGGGGAGTTTGAAAATTGATTTTATGTGGTAGTGCTATGAGCAGTTAGTGTATGTTTGTCCTGCTTGTAGCACTGTAGTATGCCAGTAATCTATGATGTATGTTTGTGTTAAATTAGCTGAGAGGTATATATCAAAGTGTTTTCATGCCTGTATTGCATATGTGGTAAGTGAAATGTAACAGTATGAGTGAGAAAAGGGTGTAAAGACTTCGAATAGAGTAAGGTGTAGTGAATATTATACAGGTTTGATTTTATTTATTAGAAAAGTTATTAGCCAAACTAAAGTTAACTCAACTAGGCTTTAGGGTCAACCAAAAATGGTTTTCAACAGCAAGCCACTGTGAACTTTGAAGGAAAAAGACAGTACTGGTCTTTCACAAGTGATTTGGGGATAAAAAAAAAACCAAGGCAACTGTTGTGTTCATGGACCCTTGGACTGAGGAGGGTTGACGAAATCTGTAGGGAGGAGTTGAGCTTTTGGGTGCCGGGGCTGGCAGGTCTTAGGTGGGGGCTTCTGCTGATGGTGGAGAGATTCATCGAGGAAAGCTGGGTCGATGTAGATGGAGGCCAGGCATAACCAGAGGCAGGCTGTGGTCAGTGGCAGGCTGTGGTTTGAGAATATCCAGTGGCAGGAAGAGATCAAGCACGTCCAAGATCAGGACGAGGTCAAACCAAGTATCCATCCAAAGAGAAAGGCGGGACAGATAGGCAGGCAGGAAAGCAAGGAGAGGGACAGGTGGGCAATGAGGGAGATACTGGAGAGATGGAGACAAGGATGCTGGAAACTGAAGACAGACGCAGGAACTGAAGACAGATGCTGGAGCAACTTGCACTACTGAAGAGTAGATGGGCCTGTTGCCATGATGAGTTGTGACTGCAGCATTACTCTTTTATGGGGCCTTAGGCTGACATCATCAGTAGGGGGCCACTGGTGGTTTCCTGCTGTGGTCCTTTAAAAAGTGATAAGAGGCATGCCTTGGGAGAAGCACAGCTCTCAAGGCTGGCAGCGTCCAGCAGCGTATGATGACTGCATCTATAGAGACATGGCTGGTTGGACCAGCAGCATTCCACTGAGTTAAAGGGTGACATTGGCGGCATCTGAAGCCAGCGAGGGCCCAACAAGAGGTGAGGGCAGCGGTTCACGGGGTTAGCACATGGACAGACAAACATAACAGCAACGTTTAAAAATAGAGCACGGACATATTTGTTCTTGTGGTGTTTAGGCTTGTAGTAAAAGAAAAGATTTGCTACAGCTAGACTTCCTATGTTTCTCAAATGTAAAACATTTTAAATAAAAATGTCCAGTTCACACTTATAAGAAGTAATGGGAACTGTGCAGCTATATCAGGGCTCTGGCCAGCAGTTATGCCAGCCTTGAGCAGGAGAGAAAAATATTCAGGGCTGCTGGAAGTGAATACAATGTTTTTTTGGGTGAAAAGGTCTTATGGGCATGAATGTGAAACCCTGCTGAAACCCCCCTCAGTCATGAATTTCCCCTATTCTCCCTCCTCTGAAAAGTTTCCATAGTCCCCCTCCACTCCAATTACCCTTTATTATCCCCTTGAAAAGACCCCATAGGCCCCCGCCCCTCCCCCCCCCCACACCTTGCTTTCCTCTTTTCCCCCTGATACTTCCCCAATATTCTCGACCTATCTCCATTATTTATCTCCCATTATTTCCTTCCCCTTGCTCCCCTTTTAATTACCTCCCTTATTCTAAATTTCCTTTTACCAATTATATTTTGTTCCACCATAATAATGTTTTAGCTTAGAATATGTTATATATATATTTCCAGCACAATAATGTTCCTATCTTAGTCGTCCCTTCCTCCAAGTTGCCATCTACCCCGTTTCATGTACAAGTTAAGTTCCTTGTAAACCGATATGAGGTTTCTACGAATACCGGTATATAAAAGTTGTTAAATAAATAAATGTGGTTAGAGTAGAGGGCAAGGCGCATCCTTCTGTGTCTCTTTTTCAGGCTGGGATATTTTTGCATTTCACTAGTATTTTCTGAATATCAGCTTTTTATAATCATTGCTGTCCATTTTTAATTACTTTACTATATTCGACCTATTCAAAAAGGCCCATTGCTGTTTTATATACAAAGCATGCCGTGTTTTTTGTATGAGTGCATAATTGAAAGTCCCTCTTGCATGTCCATTGACTGCCACAATCCAATATTATCTTGAATCTGTAGTCTTTCAGCTTTCAGATGTGTGCCTCAGGCACGTAGTAAAGAGAAGGTGAAGGAGTCCAACTTGCGTCTTAATGCCTTAGGAATGAAAACAATTTGGAGAAATGTACGCTTCTAGTATAACAAGGAAGATGTATTTTAGTAGTCATCCTCTGATTTAAACTACTGCTCCTGCGATTCAGTGATGGCCCCCTCTCCCAGCACAGCTATCAGATAGATAGATTTGGTTGAAATTTGATAGGACTGTTAGCACCTCAGCAAGATACCCTCCAACCAAACTGTAGTCATATCCATCCATGGAGAGGACCCAAATGCATGTGCTTGGAAAGTGACTGCAATAGGTGCTTAGCTCTGATGAAATGCACCTCCAAGTAGGACAATTATCACATAGAGATCTGGAAAGTTAAAAATGCTTTTGTCATGTGAATGCCTTTCCCATTCATTATATGAGCTGCTTACAATCGCTTGAAAGTTCACACTGAACCTTCTGTATCTGCTAATGGACTAAACTGATAGCCTTCCATGGCATTAAGAGAGTTTTCTCTTTAAAATTTGAAAGGTTATTTTTTGTCCTCCTTGTAATGCTGGATTTTCCAGAGTGTTGAGTATAAGCATGCCTTTATAGGTAATGAGTCTTCCTATCAATCTCGGCAGACAGCTTTCTTCCTCTTGCACTTCGTATTTAACATATCTAAAGTTGGAAGCAGGATGTGCTACTTGCTTGGCAGAGGAAAATGTTCAAAAAAAGAAATAAAGCTAGAGCTCAGATGTCAAGATTTATAGAATTATGGTGCTGCCAAATAAATCTGGGGAGCAAGATTAAAGAATGCATCGCAGAGTTCATACGAAATATCTGGCAAAATAAAATGGGATAGGGGTCGTAAAGATATACCACGGCATAGAGATGCCAAAACGCATTTCACAAACTCTTCCTGTGAGGGGAAGATGAATTCATTTCAAAATTAATTTACTTTCCCGCTCAACGTCAAAATGGATCTATTAAACTGTTTTCATTTTTCTGGGATATTTAGAGTGAGCAAACTTGTTAGATGTGAGAATTGGCCATATGTGCTCTCACAATGGGAAAATGATTTAATTTTCGAAATGAATTCTGTATTCCCAGACTGCATGAATGACTGACTACTCGTCTTTTTTTTTTTTCATTTAATGCTTTAGTCTCATGCATGCTTCCTTGCTGGTGTTTATTATATGGGGCAGGATTTTCAAATGACTTTGAACATCAATTTAGGAGGCCGTGGACATAAAAGTCTATGCGCAAAGCCTTATTTTGCAAATACTTTTACCCACATTAGCAAGAAGTGTTCCGGAAAGATGGCGTTGGAGTTGTAATGAGGAATGCATTTATGTCTCAAATGTACATGCAGAAAGCCGACCCTGCTCAGGAGCAGGTGTCACATCCTGTGAGGATGTGTACACGCCTAATAGGACAACTGAGGAATTTTCAAAGCAGATTTATTTAAATAAGTCTGCTTTGAAAATTTGGACTGTTTTAAAATTACGCTCATGCAGGTGAATTTTCAAAAGAGTTATGCATGTAAATGTAACATACTACCGAAGCAATTTTCAAAAGACATTTACCCAGATTAACACAGATAAAACCTACAGACAATTCAATATTGTAGCAATTTTCAAAAGCCCATTTGCACTGGTAAAGTGCATTTACATATGTACAACCCAGCTATAAGCATATAAATGTTTTTCAAAATCAGGCTCACAATTGTAAACGTGATTTTCATTATTTCTTTCTAAAATTGTGTGCTATCTCTGCTGTCTTTTTTATTAATCAACCCCCTTAAGGAAAGAATCCATGAAACATGTAACAGCATTTCTATGCCATGGTTTTTGACTTTCCCTGTCTTTATATTTTTACCCTATTTTGGCTACATAAGGTGGAATTTACATCCTACATAGGCAAAGACAGAGAAATCACAGGCAATCCGGACACTAGGGAGTCTACCATTAGAACTTCCAGAGAAGAAAGAGGTTGAAACCAAGAGAAGGGGGGCCACTTTAAGAAAGCAAGAGACCCTGGGAGTTGACAATGGTGCAATGCAATACAATACTAGACAGAGCCAATCCTTCCATTAGGCAGACAGGCTATCGCCTAGTCTGCCACATGCACAAGGCTTTACTTTACTGGCTAGTGGCCAATCTCAGGCAGCTGAGAACAGCCCTTTGCTTTCTACTCCAATCCCTGCCATAGAGCAGATATAATTTAGCCGAATATAACTTATCTGGCTGAGCAGCAATTCATACATGGATATTCAGCAGCATAGCTGTGCTGCTGAATATCCCATGTAAGTTAGCCGGATAAGTTTTATCTGGCTAACTTATCTAGCTGTCTTCTTTTGAATATCGAGCCCCCAAGGTCTTTTTCTGCCATCTTCTACTATGTTACTATAGTTGTGGAAGCTAGCCTATAAGCCCTCAGTACATTTAATAGAATACAGTGATGTAAACCCCTTTGATTGACATTTTTAATATGGACATGTTGAGGTCAATTTTCAAAAGTCATTTAGTCTACTTATGTTCTATTCTTTCTTCATCACATAAGAATATTTTTAGATTTGGCCAATTTTAGAACAATAGTCCATTTATTTTGCCTACATTTGACTACTGTAATTCTTTGTGTGTGGTGTTGCCTCAAAATCACTTATGAGTTCTGCAATTATTGCAGAACTCAGCAGTGCACCTAGTGACAAAAATGCCATTGCGAGAGTGCATTACTCCCCAACTGTAGAAACTACATTGGCTGCTTGTCTTGTTTCGAATATAATTTAAAGTTCTGATTATGGTTTTTAACTCATTAAAAAAGGAACACTTGCCTTATCTTGCAAAAGTGTTTAAGCCCTATGACCCTTTTCGGCCATTATTCTCCTCCAGTCAGCATCTGCTAACAATTCCATCTATAGGGGAAGCCTAATTGCAATGACTAGAAAATGGGTTTTGTCAATAACTGGACCTAAACTTTTGAATGACCTGCCATGGAATTGTGGTTATTGATTGATATGAAACTTTTTAATAAAAAGCTTAAAGCATTATTGTTGATTATGAGATATGTATTTTATTGTATGCTTGTTTTTACTGTTTTACATTAATGTTATTTGTTTAGGTTTATTATTTCATTATAAGCAGACAAAAAATATTTTTAAATAAATATTCATCACTGTATGTGGCTACATTATAGCCGCATAAATTTAAAATCATGAGAGGTCTAGAACGGGTAGATGTGAATCAGTTATTTAGTCTTTCAGATAATAGAAAGACTAGGGGGCACTCCATGAAGTTAGCATTTGGCACATTTAAAACTAATCGGAGAAAGTTCTTTTTCACTCAACGCACAATTAAACTCTGGAATTTGTTGCCAGAGGATGTGGTTAGTGCAGTTAGTATAGCTGTGTTTAAAAAAGGATTGGATAAGTTCTTGGAGGAGAAGTCCATTAACTGCTATTAATCAAGTTTACTTAGAAAATAGCCACTGCTATTAATTGCATCAGTAGCATGGGATCTTCTTAGTGTTTGGGAAATTGCCAGGTTCTTATGACCTGGTTTCGCCTCTGTTGGAAACAGGATGCTGGGCATGATGGACCCTTGGTCTGACCCAGCATGGCATGTTCTTATGTTCCTATGTTCTTAAACTGGGGGCCGGCCAGAGATGGAGGGGAGGCATTCCTGGGAGGAGCAGAGTTAATTGCAAAGTTATGTGGTTACCATACCTCTGGTCGCACTGAGGTCTGTCCTAAAGTTAGCCTGATATACTTATTCAGCTAATTTTAGAATAGGTGGGTAGATTTAGTGTATCCAGCTAATTTAACTAGCCATTCCATGGCTGAATATTGGCCCCAGAGTTCCTACTGTTAATAGTCTAGGACTTTCCTAATATCTTTTCTTGGTTTTTTTGGACAAAACATCATTATAAAAATGGTTCACTTTAACTATATTGCTATGTGGAATCTTTTTAGGTTGCAATACTTTTTCTCAGGTTTTCTTCAATGGCCTTTGGTACATGGCCTTATCCATTGGTCTTTCTGCCTCTGACCTATTTATCCCTGCCTGGACAAAATATCCTCTTCTCTACTATCTGTGTTGTGGGCTGTTGGTCTCTGAAATCAATCACACAACAATAGGCTCTAAACCCTTATGTATTCCAAGTACCCCAGTTGTAAACAATATTTCAAAAAATGGTACACTTGGTATTCTCTATAAATCAATCATATAGCTACAATATGTTTGTAGGACCTTTCCTCATAGGGTCAGGGTATTTTTACCAGACTCTCTCTCATGGTCATAGGTCCATTTTACTTTATATTATTTAAACATTTTTTAAACTTTTTTTCATTTTTTTTCATTTTTTCATTTTTTCTACAAACTCAGTCCCATGTTTGAAAATCTGTCACTTTGCACAAATCTCAAAGCGTTCAACACAGTACTTAGGGATGTGCAGATAAGTACTGTGTTGAACGCTTTGAGATTTGTGCAAAGTGACAGATTTTCAAACATGGGACTGAGTTTGTAGAAAAAATGAAAAAATGATAAAAAAATGAAAAAAAGTTTAAAAAATGTTTAAATAATATAAAGTAAAATGGACCTATGACCATGAGAGAGAGTCTGGTAAAAATACCCTGACCCTATGAGGAAAGGTCCTACAAACATATTGTAGCTATATGATTGATTTATAGAGAATACCAAGTGTACCATTTTTTGAAATATGGTCTCTGAAATCAGACATAACAAGGTTGGGATGGGCCTTGATTCCATGTTTTATGCAGAATCAGACCTAAGAGATAGCAGAACCAAGGCATGCAAAGTCGGTGCGAGGAAACTGGCAGAATGGCTGATGCTGGCTAGGATGAAAGGTGCTGGCTGAAGATCCCCTCCCACATCTGTGGACAACCTCCAGAAAAGCATCTTTTCTACTTGTTGATCCAACCAGAAGAGGTGTTGTAGTACATAAAAATACTAGACCCCATAAAGATCCCCTCTCTTGAGATCACCCCTAAGGAGGCAATCTTTGTGGTCTCAAAGGTTCATACTCTACAGCATCCTTTTGTTGGTTGAATGAAAGGTATCAAAATCTAAACAGATTCCAGTTTCCTTCAGGGCAAATCCAGTTACTAGAATTCTGAACATATTTCAACAATATATTACTGTAAACTCTATAACACTGTTGCACCCTGCAGAGCCTGCACTAATAACCTCCATGAAAACAAATGAGCAATTGAATCAGAATTTTCAAAGTGAGATAGCTCCAACTGTGACCTTACATGATTGTTTTACTACTCATTATTCTCTTTAAGAGATGAAGTTCCCAAGGGATAAATTAATTTGACTGTTCGGTCTTTATAGTTCTGACAACAGAATTATTATAGTCCCTGAGCCATTGTACAGTTCTGTCAGTCCATCTCAGACCAGATCTGCAGCACCTTTACAACAAGACTGGGCTAATCTTTAAGTATAATTATTATTATTTAATCTGGCTTCCTCCTCCCCCCCCCCCCCCCCCCCCCCAACCAACATTCATTGAAACATGGCTGGAGAGTGTTTGAATTTGAACTCCGATGAGCCAAGAATCGGTTGTGCTAAGTCCCAGCCATTAGTAGCTCATCTCAGATAAATGCAGACTATTTATGAGTTGACTCAAATTTCCATCAGGCCAATACAGTAAAGTGCGGCCGCGGTTACCCTGCTTCTAACCTGCTTTCTATTCACAATTTGGCCACGTTAGTCCAACCTGCGATTCACTATCCCTTTTAACCCATCCTTACCGCTTCTTTAAATCAACGGGTAACTCTTTCCGCCCGCGGCATGTATATGAGATGTAAACGATCGGATTAGCTATTCCCTCCCATTCAGTAACATGCGCCCCAACTATCGCCTTTTTAACCTGCAGTTTAGCTGCGCGTTTAACCTGCTAATTTACCGCCTACCCCTACCCCTATGTTAGAGGCAGGGGTAAGGGTAGACGGTAAACTTTCCCCCAGCCCCCGCTCACCTGCCCTGGCCTCGTCCATGGGTGCCGGTCTCCGGGGCAGCCCCAGTCCTCTCTCCCCTCCTCCCGAAGCAACTTTAACCAAAAGAAAACATAAAAACCTAAAATCCCCTCCTCCCGAAGCGACTCGACATGTAAAGTATTGTGAATAAGTATAACCAAAGTTAACTTACTTTTTCTTTCTTTCAGCCCTAAGTTAACTTTGGCTATACTTATTCACAATACTTTACATGTCGAGTCGCTTCGGGAGGAGGGGATTTTAGGTTTTTAGGTTTTCTTTTGGTTAAAGTTGGGATCCACTTCCTGGTACCTGTCATTTTAAATGTCATTTGAAATGATAGGTACCAGCGCACCCAGGATACCATATAGGCACTGTATAAAGCGCCTATACAGTAAAATGGATTGCGCTTCATGGACGCGCATTGGACGCGGGTTGGACGCGGCTTGCATTTGCATGCCATTTAAATAGAGTATCGAGTGGTATGTGATCCGAACTGTGCATGCGGCAAAAGCGGGTGCGCCCGGCTCTAACGCACCTCTTTCTACCGCACCTTACTGTATCGGTCCGCATGTTTGCTAAGTTCAGACTTTTGAAACTCGTTTCGCACATGAATATGTGCATAGAGGTATATAGGTTTGCATTGCCGATGTACTGGAGAGGGTTCCTGGTTGCTCCTGGGAGTACCTTGTGTCATTTTATTTTTATAAAAGTGCAAGACAGTGAAGACTGTCTCATTAGGTAGAGCATCACTGATCTTTGAGTTTCTGTTCTGGGTGGTGAGACACTGACTTTGTGGAAGTTGATTTCCAAAACTCTTACTGCTTTCCCTTTCCTTTTTTCTGTCTTCTTTCTCCTGATTTGCATTCATGATATTTATAAAATGTGGTCTTTGCTGTCTTTTTCAGTGTCACTTTATGACTGATTTTCACTTTTCTGACTGTCATTATATCTTTTCCTGACTCCATTTCCTTTCAGCACTTTGGAGAGTTACTCAGCCCAAATTTCCCTCTTAAAATGATGAGGAATGCCAGGCTGAGTAGGCACAGAGCCACTGAGAAACTAATATGCCACAATAATAACCATAAGTGGTCATGTTCAGAGCCAGAAATGATCCAAACCATGCTTCTGATTTACAGTCTAATTTCTAGCAATCCTGCCTCTGCAGATCAGTTTCGGATTTGATGCTCTGAAACTCCAGAGCACAGAGAGGCTGATATTCTGTGCCACTTAACTGGAAAAATTTGGACTTATCTGGGTAAGTGGGCACTCTTTCAATATTTAGCTGTGTTCAGCGGCTGCCACTTAGCCAGATAACTATTTATCTGGATAGCTAGCTGGTTTAGTGAGAAGTGGGATGGAGGCATTCTGGGGCAGAGATACTCATCTGGCTAATGTAGCCAGGTAAGTGCTGATATTTAGCCTTATCCGGTTAAGTTAGCTGGATAAATTATATTTGCTATTCAATAGGTCTAAAATTAGAGGATACACTTAACCAGCTAACTAGAGTGTCAGGTATATTCAGCGGCACAGCCACAGGATGTGTCCAGTGCTGAGGCCTTGTCCCAGGCCGAGACTGGCACTGGACCCCCAGCTCAGGAGCCTGCCCAGAGCAGGCTGGGGCCAGATCTTTCACCAGTGCCAGGGCTACTCAGGTTCCCATCCCAGCCCCCTCCCTTCCTGGATCCAGTGTTGAAATGAGCAGGAGCGATTGCATAGTCATCTCGCCCAGGTTCCAGTGCTTTAAAATGGTGCCGTTTGCCTGGGGGTGGCACCAAAATGATGTCACTTTAGCACCTTCCTCTGGTGTTCCGGATGCCATTTTGTACAGCCACAGAAATGTACAGTAATATCTCAAAATGGTGTCGGCCACACTAGAAGAAGACACCAAAACGAAGTTTTGGTGTCTTCTTCTAGTGTGGCCGACACCATTTTGAGATATTACTGTACATTTCTGTGGCTGTACAAAATTTTTCCAGTTAAGATGGTGCCATCCGGTGCCATCTGCCTGGGGATGGTGTCTTGGCACCATCCCCAGGCAGATGACACCGTTTTTTAAAATGCCGGGACCTGGGTGAGAGTGACTGGGATACTCCTGCCTGTTTCAGTGCTCAAATAGGAAAGGGAATTAGAGGGGTGGGAGCACCCTGGCTCTGGTACTACGGAAGGATTTGGCTCTGGCCTGTCTAGGACAGGCCCCACTGCTGGGCCCAGCTCGGTGCTAGGCCTCAACATCAGGCCTGACCTGGAATTAGTTTTGGGTGCCAGGCCTGGCCCTTGGCTAGACTATGGTGCTGGGTGCTGGTCTGCCAGAGGCTTATTTTCTTTTTCTTAAATTCAACAAATTTAAGAAATTTTCACTGGAAGCTATTTTCACTGGAAGCTATTTTTGAATGAATCAAAAATGGGCTCATTCATTTAATTTTTTATTTATTTATTTATTTTTTGCATTTTAAATTAAATCATGAATGCACTTCCCTAACATGTGTATTATTCTTTGTTTCTAAGTAAGATGAAAGACAGATGAAGAATATAGTTGCCCCTAACCATTTCCCTGGTTCTCTTCCAAGTTTTCGACATACTGAAGTTTATAATTTATTCCTCCATTAGGCAAAAAAAACCCCAATCTGTTTTATTTGTATGAAGTGCCCTTCAAAAACGCTTGCCTTTCTTTAAGAGTTGTTTATTTAACAGAACTGTTCATTTCTAATGAGCCCCCTCCCTCCGCCTCACCCCAGAATCCTACAGCATCCTGAAATCACTTGGACTTGTCAGACATCAACGGGGCTGGTTTGTGTTTTGCTTTTGCTCAGCCACTTCAAAGCAGTGCTGGAAAATCATAATAATAAAATGTAGCTAGAAGCATTTACAGAAGCTTTAAACGGAATGAGCCAAATCATAAAGAAGAAACAAACTTACAAGACTGTGCTCCGATTTCCAGGTCACACTTTTCAAACTAATTAATGACATTTGCATTCACGCCTGACTTTCTGCACGATACACTGTGTAAAAGTGATTAAATGTCAAGGCACGGGAAGCCTGGATTCAGCTTTCTCTCTCTAACTCTCTCCTCCCTATTTAGCTCCTTCGTTCTTTTTTTTCTTTCTCTCTTCTTTCCCTGCCTCTTGCTGTTTCTCACCATTTGTCATTTTTTTCCCCTTCTCTCTTACTGATGCTTTCGGTTTTTCTCTCTCCCTTGCTACATGGTGCAATATCCTGCCCTGCCATTGTTTCTCAACTTATTTTTTTTTTATCTTTCCTTTCCTATTTTTCTCTTCTTCTTTTCTTCCATTTTCTTTTTCCATTTATTTCCTATTTTCTTGTCTTCCCTTCTAAATTCCTGTCTGTTTCTTTTATTTGTGGTTCTTTTTGGAAAATTGATTAACTGGCAAAGCGGGACTATTAAGTAAGCCATGGCATTCCCCCCCCCCCCCCCCCCCCCCGGGGAGGAAAGTCCCACAGGGTTTATCAAACTGTAGCACTTAGCACTGCGGCTTAGGAAACTATGTGGTATGTTCCCCAGCAGAGAAATACCACAGGGGAAAACACTGTGGGCTAGCAGTCCCCTAAATCCCACACAGTGGTGGCCCCTTTGCCTGGTATTGCCATCTTGTTAAAAGGCTCGAGCAACCTAAATGAACCCTTCCCCCCAAAAAGTAAAAAACAAAAACAAAAAACAGTTGTCTTATAAAACTCCACTCCTGCCTCTCCCCCTCTGCCTTTAGAGGTGGCTCTATAAAAGTATTAAAAACAATATTAAAAGTCATGCAATGCTGGCCCCTCATCCCTTCCCAACCATGTAACAATTGCCTCTGCCAGTCTCTGAAACCCCCATAGGCACCTGGAACCCCCCACTCTATCCTGACCACTCCCGATCCTTCCGAGGTATCCCAGGGTGGCCTATGGGAACCAGAGCACCCCCTGGGCTCTGAACCCTGTATCATCTGACTTGAAATGTGGCTGGTTGATGCCATTTTAACTTATGAAATACACAAATACATACAGCAATGGTGCACAAGGCAAAGAATGACTTACAAAATCCTTCACAACAAGATAACTTTAACCATATATTGTGGCCATCATAATAGGAACTTTAAGTAAATAAAACAAGTCCTTTGCCTTACATTTAATCATAGGCAAATAGATGATTAAAGTAATCTTGTTGTAAAGAACTTTCTTTCTATATATGCTTATGCAAATACACACACGCACTTTTTTCTAGTGAAATCAAGCTATACAACGTATTAAAAATGTAATATTGTGCATGTTTTTAAAACATCTCCTTGAAATTACAAATACAACTTTTTTTTTCACTTGTATATTTGTTGTTGCTTTGTCTTGGGATTTCAGTATGGATGGGGGTGACACAGCTCCAGTCCTCTAGGGCTCCCTAACCAGTTGGATTTCCAAGATATACCTAATGAACATGCATGAGAGAGGTGGATATACAAGGGATGAAGGTGGATACACAAGGGATGAAGTGTGTATACAAATATGTCTCATGCATATTCAGGAACAGCATGGGAGCCCGACAGGTTGGGGACCCCTGAAGGCTGGAACTGCCCATCCTTGCTTTCAATGCAGGTTGGATACAGATGCGCCATTCCATGGATTTTAGATTTTCTGTTGTTTGGATTCATGTATCATGAGGATGTCAGGAAATTGAAAGTTTGATTCAAGCTGTTCTAATGCCTCTGTTCATTTATATTTATTGTAATCTGCCTTAAGACCAACTTTGGCAGAAATAAGAATATGAAATATTGATAAATAAGTACTTGACTTTTGCATTGTTCTCATAAGGGGTAATTTTCAAATGGAGTTGTGCACATAAATGTAACTACTATTGTAGCAATTTTCAAAAGCTATTTACTCAAGTAAAGTGCACTTACTCGCGTAAAACCTATGGACAATTCAATGGCATATATTGTAGCAATTTTCAAAAGCCCACTTACTCAAGTAAAACCCAGTTTTACTTGAATAAATGCTTTTTAAAATCAGGCCCTTAATTCTGTTCATCCTCGTTCTGAAATTCTCACTTAGTACTGATACTTCACTCACATCTGAGTTTTAAGGTGATCTGATTTTTCTGAGTAACATTTGACTCAACGATGCCTTTGCACCTCCCTAATCCAATTTGATCTAGGGATCTACATGGGGAAAAGATTTTAATTTGGTTTGTTTTTGATTCAGGCAAATAAAGCAGGGTGAAAGCCCAACCCACAATAGAAATCACAAAAATCATTTTATGATTGTTTTTGATTCAAACAAACATTTCCCAGATTCATTCCAAAAATATTCATTCTGTTCATATTTAGTTTATGCACATTTAATTT
The DNA here is from genome assembly GCF_901001135.1 of Rhinatrema bivittatum. Taxonomy (NCBI): domain Eukaryota; kingdom Metazoa; phylum Chordata; class Amphibia; order Gymnophiona; family Rhinatrematidae; genus Rhinatrema; species Rhinatrema bivittatum. The sequence continues at coordinate 38,088,355 of NC_042632.1, forward strand.
TATTAGGTTAACTTTCAGTAGGATTGGTAAAACTGCAAGTTACATGTGTAAGTTGCATGTGTGTGTGCAAGTAGTATTTTGAACGAAGCAGATGCATGTGCGTACTAGCAGTGTTGTGCGTAAATGTTAAAGGGCAAAAAAAAAGGCGCAGTATAGGAGTGTGTTCCTGGGCTGGTTTCAGAAGTTCGTGCATAAGTTAGCATTTTGTAAGAAGTTATTCATGCATTCATTACCGAACTTGTGCACATGCTTTTACACCTGCTAACTGAGGCGCAGAACTGACATCGCACTTGTTCTTTGGCAGTTTTTGGGTTGGATATCTGGGTTAAGAAGTAAGGGATCAGAATGAAGTCCTAGGTTAGCTGGTGGAGGTCTGGGGGAACTGGGTGCACATGTATGTCCATAAGTTGAGTCCACGGGTACTTTATAAAATACCTGCCTCATTGTCAATATGTTTTCAAGTATGTATGCAAGTATCACATCTAAGGAATTTGTTCATTCACTGTTCATGTATTTTAATGAAAATTTTAGTAAACAGATTTAAATATTAAAAGTAAACCTGCACCAGGCATAAACTGTGGTTATTACATGCATGTTACAATTATTTTGCTGGTAAAAAATATGCCACTATTCCAAAACAGAGATTGCCCACCAAGGGGCGGATTTTCAAACACTACGCGCGTGGCGCGAACAAAAGTACACCAGATTTTATAAGATACGCGCGTATCTTATAAAATCCGGGGTCGGCGCGCGCAAGGGGGTGCACATTTGTGCAATCTGAGCATGTCGAGCCCAGCGCGGCCTGCCGAAATCGGAGCGGCCTCGGAGGGAACTTTTCTTCGCCCTCCCCCACCTTCCCCTCCCTCCCCCTACCTAACCCACCCCCCCACCGGCCCTATCTAACCCCCCCCTTACCTTTGTTGGAAAAGTTACGCCTGCTGAAAGCGTCGCCAGCAGCCCTGGTCCTGGGGGCGTGGTCCAGAGGCCTCAACCATGCCCCCAGGCCGGTGCCATGCCCCCGGGCCCGCCCCCGAAATGCCGCGTCGTTTCGGGAACGCCCCCGGACATGCCCCCTCCCTCCCCATTTCAAAAGCCCCGGGACTTATGCGCGCTGGCGGCCTATGCAAAATAGGCACGTCGGCACGCGCAGGGGTTTCAAAATCCGCCCCCAAGTGTATAACTAATACATAACAAAATCGTCACTTGGTTCTAATATTTATCTAAGGTATTTACTGTAGCCTTACTCAAGGTTTGTCTATGAAATAAAAAAAAAAATTTTAAAGGGCGGGGATGGTTTCATATAGTTAATATCCGGCAACCCCCTTGCTGCCTTTATCATTTAATCATCAATACACCCTCCAACCTCCATGTTTTTATTTCAAAAATGTATTTTAAAAACTTTTCAAAAGTATAGCATTTTTGGATGTGCTTATTGAAGTTAAGGAAGATACTATACATACCACAGTTAACAGAAAATCTACAGATAGAAATAATTTACTCCGTTATGAAAGTTATCATCTGGTGGGTTTCAAATGGGGACTTCCAGTTTTCCAGTTTTTTCGGATACGTAGAATTTGTGCAACACTAGCAGAATTTAAAATTCAAGCTGACATCCTTAGTAAAAGGTAAATTGAGAGAGGATATCCAAAAAGTGTTGTGAGGAAAGCCTACAAAAGAGCTAGGTACAGCGATAGAGAATCTTTGCTTCAATATAAACCTATTAAAGAAGAGAAACAATTGGTGTGCATTTTGCCTCAAAGTACGTCTACAGCAACCATCAGGATAGCAATCAAAAAACGTTGGCATATAGTGGCACTCCATAACACGTTTGTGGAAGAACCCCTTATTATAACGAGGAGAGGAAGGAACATCAGAGATCAAGTGGTTCATGCCCAACAGAAAAATAAAAACAGAGAAATTAGTAACTTGGGTTTTCATAGCAAATGTGGGAAGTGCTCAGTATGCGACACCACAATTGAGGGGGACATTTGGACTAACCCAGTGATAGGATATAAAGTATATAGAAAATTGTTAACAGATTGTACGACCAAATTAGTAATATATGTCATCATCTGTCCATGTCCGAAGGTATATGTTGGGCGTACGAAGAGGGCCATCAAGATTCGGATGGCGGAACATCAGTCTCGTATAAACAATGCTACAATATCCAGCTCCCATCGTACAACACTGTATGGAAAAGAGTCATACGTACGATCAAGTGCAATGGACGGTGATTGACAGTATAGAGGAGAAACAAGGTAACCAGTCACTGTTAGATTATCGCGAGCAAGTATGGATCTTTAAACTTGGTTCAGAACACCCGGCAGGACTCAATGATCAACTAGATTGGTTCTCTCTGGTTTAAGACTTGGTGATAGGATCAGCTGGTATCCAGGATGTTGTTTTAAAATGCAAGCTGGAAGTGGAATAGGTTAGAACGCTGTCAGGAAGAGCGTTAGACAGAGGCTTGTTTAAGCACCGGGAAAGTCAAAAAACAAGTGAATACCTTTCTGGTTTTTGGTAAAAGGAAAATGCATATGGATAAACCCTGAGGAAGACATTGGATGTCAAAACTTGCGCGTCGGGATTATTCGAGACATTTCAAAGCTAAGTATAGCAACTCAATTTCTGACGGTTTTGGGGTAATAACTGATAGTGTTTTTGCACGAAGAAAATAAGGATATAAGATAAAACAAATATAAAAAAAAGAATAAAGAATGGAATTTACTGATTCCTATCTCTGAAAAGTTTTTAAAATACATTTTTGAAATAAAAACATGGAGGTTGGAGGGTGTGTTGATGATTAAACGATAAAGGCACCGAGGGGTTGCCAGATATTAACAATATGAAACCATCCCCATCCTTCTAAAAAATGTTTTTGATTTCATAGACAAACCTTGAGTAAGGCTACAGTAAATACCTTAGACAAATATTAGAACCAAGAGACTATTTTGTTAGGTAAAAAATATGCAGTATACGTTTGTAAAATATGTATAGAAAGTATGTGGCTCCTTGCATTAGAAAACATGAGTACTGAAACAAACGTCTATAATTTCTGCACAGAGATGTGTTTTTGTTTATTTTTTTATAAAGTGTGTGGCTCCTGTCACAGAGTTTACAAAATACAGCGATAATTTTCTGCACACTCTTCATATGTGTTGACTTATATACATAGGGGGTAATTTTCAAAAGGAGTTACGCATGTAAATGTAACTACTATTGTAGCAATTTCCAAAAGCCATTTACTGGAGTAAAGTGCACTTACACAAGTAAATCCTATGGACAATTCAATGGCATATATTAGCAATTTTCAAAAGCCCACTTACTCAAGTAAAGTGCTTTTACTCGAGTAAAACCCTGTTTTACTCGAGTAAATGCTTTTTAAAATCAGGCCCATAGGAAGTAATTTTCAAAGGTGTACATGGATAAATGTAATATAGCAATTTTCAAAAGCCATTTACTCAAGAAAAGTACACTTACGGGAGTAAATTCTGTGGACAATTCAATGGCATATATTGTAGCAATTTTCAAAAATCCACTTACTCAAGTAAAGAGCATTTATACATGTAAACCCAATTTTAAGCATGTAACTACTGTTTAAAATTAAGACCATAGTCAAAAATGATTCTCTATGTTTGTAAGTTTGTACTTACACACAGAAAATTGAATTTTATGGGGTGAATTTTCAAAGACTTGCACTGGAGCTCTTCATGAAAAACTGGCCTTTGTGCACCCCAAGCAATTTTTCTGAGAAGTGGGAGTTTATATGTGCCATCACTGCCTCGCAGAAATATATAGTGTGGAGTGAATTTTCAAAGAAGTTATATGCATGAAAGTAGCATATATTTAGCAATTTTCAAAAGCCTATTTAAGCGCGTAAAACCTTTTGAAAAGTCATCCCTTTAGAGAGAAATTTCAAAGGAGTTACAGAATTAAAAGCCCATTTACCCATGTAAAAATGTTTGAAAATTTCCTCTTTTGTGCATACAAAGAGGGTGTTTTGAGAATGTTCCAGAAAGAGGTATGTAAGTACATGCACATTTACGTATTTTAGAAATGGCATATGTGAATATATTCTCAAACATGCCTGCATGCTTTTACCCCTTCTAATCAAGTCGTGGAAATTAAATCTGAATTTTCTTGTCTATAATCTTTAGGTGTGGAGGGGGGGGGGTCTCGAGCAAATGATAGAGGGTTTGGGCTGACTGGTAGAAGCTGTGGGAGAATTGGTTAAGTTATAGGTCAGCTTGGAAGTATGTATACAAGTAAGCATTTTCCTATGCAAAATACTTGCATATATCAGGCAAACATATAATTTATTATGTGTATATGTTACAATTACTATACATACAAAATATATGCATGTTTTATAAAATAAGGGGTAGATTTTAAAAGCTCTGCATGCGTAAATCTTGCCGGATTTATGCGCGCAGAGCACTTGTGTGCCAGCATGCCTATTTTACATAGGCCGCCGGCGCGCCCATAGCCCCAGGATGCGTGTCGGGGAGGCGCAGTTTTTGGGGGCGTACCCGGGAGGGCGTGACGGCGGCCCGGGGGTGATGCCGGAGGTGTGGCAGTGGTCCGGGGGCGGGGCTGAGTGCTCCGGCACAGCGGCCTGTGCCGGGGCAGGGAGCCAGTGACACGTGCAAGTTATGCCTGCCAGAAGCAGGCGTAACTCAACGAAATAAGGTGGGGGGATTTAGTTAGGGCTGGGGGGTGGGTTAGATAGGGGAAGGGAGGGAAATGTGGGGGGGACAAAAAAAAAGTTCCCTCCGAGGCTGCTCCGATTTTGGAGCAGCCTCACATGAACCGCCCGAAAAACAAACAGGACACACGCGCGTCTCCAATTGAATCACGGTTTTATTTATTTATTTTATTTTATTTAAAATGAATATTCCTCTCCCTCCAACAAAATTGTTCAGTGCAAAAACAAACAAACCATGGATAATGACATCTTTGAAAAAAATGCAAAAATCACTCATCATATGAATCTGCGTATTTTGAAGGTCCTTCTGTTTCTGCTCCTGTTGACATCCTCCTTGTTCGGCGTTTGCTAAGGTAATTTTTTGCAATACCGTGAAACAAGATGCTCCTCATTGAAGAAACACAAACCTCAGCAAAGAGACCACAGCAGGAGCAAAAGGGAAACCGTAATATTGAAGTCTAGAGCAGCTAATCATTGCAGAAGCCCTCTCCTGCACTGGATTTGAACTGATGTTGGCACCATTCTTCCTGTATCTAGAGAGAATATCTAGTCTGATTTAGAAAAAAAAAAGTTCAGATTCGTAATGAGGCTGGTAGAGAAGGTGATGCCTGCCAGGCCCATGTCAGGAGGTAGCACACATTAGGCAGGCTGCCAGGGAGATAATGGAGAAGTTACATGCCGTCTCCCCCCCCCCCCCCCCCCAGTGGTTTACATTGCCAGGGGGCAATGTTTTGAAGCAGCAAATCACCTGCTGTTTTTCCCCCAGTGTATCCAGCTGGAAAGTGGTGCTCATTAACATCGGAAGCAGCTGGGAGAGCCTTAGCATGCTACATAAAATAATTCAGTCTGCTGCTTGCATGAAACTCTTATCTTTCATTGCCATAAAATAAATTCATTAAGCTATGTAAACCGGTGTGGACAGCCTTGTATTCCCTAAAATGCTTTCACTTAATCTTAAGGGCACAGTAAGAGTAATAGCTGTGAGTGTACGTGTGGGAGGAAGGGAAGGAAATGTGTATATTATATCTATCTGGAAACTGCAGAATAACACAGAAACATAATAGATGATAGCAGATAAAGACTAATTGTCCCATCCAATCTGCCCCGTGGTCTTCCTCTCTGGTTCTCTAGTAAGCATATACATCCTCACTTGTAAATGAACATCTGCTCCTTCTCATTCATAGTACCATGATGGCAGAAAAAGGCCACATGGCTTGAGTCTGCTTTACAGCACCTACCACTCCCTCAGAGATCCTCCAAGCTTATCCCATGCTTTCCTGAATTCAGATACTGTCCTCGTCTCCACCACCTTCTCAAAGAGGCAGTGCCATGCCTCCAGTATCCTCTCTATAAAGAAATATTTCCTTAGGTTACTCCTGATTATTCCACTTTCACCCTTATCCCATGACCCCTCATTCTAGAGCCTCCTTTCTGTTGAAAGTGGCCTGCCTCCTCTACATGGAAACCTTGGAGGTATTTATATGCCTGTATCACATCTCCCCATCCCGCCTTTCCTCTCGGGTGTACATGTTTAGACCTTTAAGTCTGTCCCCCTATGCTCTAGAACAAACACCACTGATCATTTTAGTAGCCACCTTCTTCAATGACTTCAAATGATTTATATCATTAACTGGCTATCTGAAAATTGCCTCCCCCCAATTGACATAAACGTCCACCCGTTGTTGCACAACGTACATATTTTTATCCACATTGAGAGAAGGCACTTCCAGGGGCATGTTTAAGTCAGGAGAGGACAATGATGGGGGCGGGTAATTTTCAAAGGGACTTCTACAGTTAGTGCTTTTATTGCCAGAAATAGCCCTTTAGAAAATTGTGCAATTGATTCGGACGTAAAATTCCATGCATACACACACTATGGACCTCATATAGTTTCACTCTCATAAATAGCCCAGGGGCCAGTGTGCATAACTGTGTTCTTTTACACAAACTGGGAGCAGGTGTCCTGAATGGTGGAGTTGGGAGTGGGGTTACAACTTTTATGCATATTCTTCTATTTGCCAAACTAGAAAATTATTTTCTATTGGCATGCCTTGCTTGAAGCGGTTGTGACTTTATGCATGGTGAATTCTTCATGTGCACAGAAAATCAAGGAAGGATTTTCAAAATGAACTTATGCACATCACTTCACTTTCAAAATCCTTGGTAAAATCTGTGTACACATTGTACATGCAGACCTTATCGTTTATGCAGGGAGTAATAAAATAATACTCCATATGCACATACTTTTTACTTGCATAGGAGAAAAGGCATTTTGGGGGTTGGAGTCTGAGCAGGGTTGGGACTTACCTTAATATTTTTTGGTTTTAAAAAGTATGCACAAGAATTCTCTTGGCAAAATAGCTGGTGTAGTTGTGTGCATATATTTTTCTTGGGATTATTTCTAAAGCGGATTTATACATATAAGTCCACTTTGAAAACTGGTGTAATTTATGCACAAATTTACCGGCTATCTTATATGCAATGTTATAAAATTACCCCAATATATGTAGATTGCATTTTCAAATCAATGTGTGTTGTCTTCCATGAAAAAAAACCCCTGCAGAATAAGCAAGTGCAAACAACAATAGTTGCAAAGTATCCATATGAAGTTTCAAAGCAATAGCATGCAATATCAGAATCCTAGCAGATAAAGATCAAAAAGGTCCATCCTGTCTGCTCAGCAATGTGTTAAGAGTTGTAACTGCTGTTCCATGCAGGTTACCTCCATGCATCAATATTACGTCAAATTTACCACAGGTTACCTTGACTCTTCATTTCCTTTTCCTAGCTACTAAGGATAATGGACCACGATTCTCTTAAGGGGATTCAATACATAATTGATATAAACATTATGTTGCTTCAGGCATAGAAGCAGGGACAGTCCTCAGTTCCTAGAAATCAGACCAAATACAACAAGACAGAATGTTGGTTACTCATAAGAAGTCCAGTTCCAAGGTCAAAGTTTCCAGGTTCATTTCCACAAATATGCACTGCTTCACATCTCTCATAGCTAAGCAGCCCTAAATTGCTGGGAACAAAGATTATTTTCCTTTTTAATCCACAGGATCCAACCCAGATCCTCAGGGGCAGCACTCATGGTGCTTTGATCAGGCTTCTATAAATAGCTATTAACCAGGTGACTCAGGGAGACCCACCACTTGACAAAAGGGAGGGAATAGCAAAAACTCGAATCTACTTTTAGGGATTTGCCTGTCAGAGACAGGATCTGAGCTCAATGGATCTTTAGTCTGATCCATCATGGCACCACTTATGTTCTTAAGTCTATTTCATTGCATAATGTGAAATTACTAATGCCATCCAGTCAGGAGGCAGAGCTCTTCTTATACACATGAACAGACTGATGATGAAATAGTAACAGAAATTAGGGAAGCTAATAAAATTAGCAACACAGTGATAATGGCTGATTTCAATTACCTCAGTATTGACTGAGTAAATGTCACATCAGGACATGTAAAGAAGGTAAAGTTTCTAGATGAAATAAATGATTGCTTCCTGGAGCAATTGGTACAAGAAACAACAAGGAAGAGAGGGTTATTTTAGACCTAATCCTTATTGGAATACGTGATTTGGTGAAAGAGGTAATGGTGTTAGGGCCACTTAGCAATATTTTATTTATTTATTTATTTAGACATGTTATATACCGTTGTTCCATGTATAGAATCCAATGGTTTACAAAGTGACATTCATATTTATATAATGATTATAACATGATCAAATTTTACTTGATAACTGAAGAAAGGACAGGAAATCTATTGTGATAGCATTTAACTTTCAAAAAGGAGATTATGAAAAAATGAGAAAAATGGTTAGGAAAAAATTAAAGGAGCAAGAACAGCTGTTGACATGGTTAAAAGGTTAGGTGAGAGAGGCTATTCTAGCCAAAAGAACATCTTTCAAAAAAATGGAAAAGGAATCTGATTGAAGAAAACAGGAAACAGCATAAGCACTGGCAAGTTAGATGAAAAGCATTGATAAGGAAGGCAAAAACAGAATTTGAAAAGAAGTTTGCTGTGGAAGCAAAAACTCATAATAAAAACATTTCCAGGTACATTCAAAGCAAAAAGTCTTTGAGGGAGTCAGTTGGACCATTAGATGATCAAGGGTAGAAGTAGCACTAAGGAAGGACAAGGCCATAGCAGAGAGATTAAATTAATTCTTTGCTTTGGTAGATACCCATCCAAGAAATGATATTAAAGATGATGATTCAGAAGAACAGAAACAAATCTCAGTGAATCTGGATGATGTACTAGGACAAATTGACAAACAAAAGAGTAGCAAATCACCTGGACCAGATGGTATACATACCAGAGTGCTGACAGAACTGAAAAATGAAATTGCATATCTACTGTTCATAATCTATAAGCTATCATTAAAATCTGCTACTGTACCTGTAGATTGGAGGGTGACCAATATAATGCTGGTTTTTAAAAAGGGTACTGGGGTGATCTGGGACTACTATAGACCAGTGAGCCTGATGTTAGTGCCAGGAAAAATTGTTAAAACTATTCTAAAGAACAAAATTACTGAACATATAGCTAGACATAGTTTAATGGGACAAAGTCAACATGGATTCAGTCAAGAGAAGTCTTGATTCAATCTGCTACATTTTTTGAAGGTATGAATAAACATGGATAAAGGTGAGCCAGTTAATATAATTTATCTGGATTTTAGGAAAACATTTGACATAGTACTTCATGAGAGACTTATGTGGAAATTAAAAAGTCATGGAAAAGGAGTTATTGGTAGATTGAGAACTAGTTAAGCAATAGAAAATAGAAAGTATGGCTAAATGGTCAATTTTCTCATTGGAGAAAGGTGGAGTGCCCTAGGAATCTTTTATATCTTCAGAGCAAGAGACAGCTCAGGTAGACATATTGTGTATATGCAGAACTGCAACAGTTTTGCTCAAGAAGCATTGCCAGTGAGGAGATCTAACAACCAGACAAAAGTGACTCATGACAAAAAAGAAAAATTGAAACCACTGGCATTGTGGTAAGACTGAAACTCAGAGAGAAGGGAGATGATAACCTGTGGAAACAGGAAAGTTACTAATGTTGGAACAATTGTGGGCTAGGATGAAAAGAAACAGAACCAATTATCATGATGCTGAGATAAGAGGAAACTGGTAAACAAAGAAAAAAGTTTTTTCATATAAGCAGCTAATGTGCAGGCAAAAACCTGAAGGAGTTCTGACAGTGACTGTCAGATCATATGTCTGTCCTTCCCGATACTTTGTCTTATTTTGCATACCAATAAATGCTTCTAACCTGACTAGTACTGTGCCTGTTTATCTGTAAACATGGGGATAAGCACTGTAAGAAGCCTTCATTCTGGTGACCCCAATGTGATTCCCAGGTGTGGCCTAGAAGGCAGCAATTGTTTTCCTCCACAGGACAGAGAAATATAGAGTAACTTCAGCAGAGATGTCTGAGAGGAATCTGGGAACAGAGTAGCCTCAGCAAAGAGATGTCTGAGAAGAACTTATGACATGAGTAAAGCCATATGATGACAAACTCCATAAGGAGATTGTAAATATAAAATCTGTTTCTATTGTATAGTTTAGTTTATTTTTTTCTGTTGTAGGGATGCCCACTGAGTTTAAGAAAAATTTTGTTTTTGTAATATAAGGTATGATGTGTCTGATTCTGCTTTAGTATTGCCTATAGATAAGGTATGTGCAGCATTTCCCATAAACAAAAAACTTGTACTGGAGCACAACAACAAAAAATTGTTTAAGGAAGCAATTTAAAGAATCTTTAAATGCTAGGACAAAATTCTAATTTGATTGTTTTAAGTTACTTGCCTTTTCCAGCGAAGGTTGGCAAGTGTCAGTAACTGTTTGGAATCGGGTCATATATTTATATCTCATTGCAGCTATGGTGTAACTAAGTAGGTGCAGCATTCAGTTCAAATCCCAGAGTGGAGATCTGCTCCAGGAATCACAGTCTTGTCTCAATGTACACTTGCCGTGGACATGCACCATTGTGTAGGGATTCAGAATTGGGTCATGGGGAGACACGGCAGCTCCTCTAGTGAGATTAATGATTCTGCTGTGTAAAAGCAATTGCTAATACTGAAATTTCAGAACCTGAAAGAACACAGGGAGCTGAAGATGAATTTGCAGATAAGGAGAACAGAGTTAGCAAGAAGTAGGGGATATGTAAAACTGAAAATGTTTCTCACATGAAAATACAAGCAGAGGAGAAAATTTATTTAAATGAATTGATTTTTCAGTTTAAAAGTTATAAACAGACTGATAGGGCATTAAGGATGTGGAGAAATGAGCTGATTTTTGCAGAAAATGAATTTAATTTAGTAAGAAGGTTTAGTTTCATTTGCACTGAAGTATGATCTGTAACTTGTGAAACTGACAGCAGAGAATGTATATCTTTCTTAATGGCTAGCATTGAATTTCTACAGAAACTATTAATGTATGGTTTCTTTAAATGCTAGGTAAATAAATACTTGTATGTGAGATGGATAAGGAATGACTGATCAAGAAATAGAATGAGGGCAGCGGTCCTGTCTATTTTTCCTGAATATAATGTATATTTAATTTACTCTTTGTTTTTATTTCTGTTTTAAACAGAATTGCCTATTAGGTTGTATGTCTGGTAATGAAACACCTTTACTGTTAACATCCTGATACCAATGAAAACAGTGCATCCTTCTGGTCCTGAATGAACAGACCAGAATGCTTGTTTGGGTCTACTGCATGAATGTCATAAAGAATGAATTCACAAACCCTGAAGAAGGCAGAGAAGCAAAAGATTACCTATGCTGCATATTCTTGTTTCATATCTATTTCTTGGGCTACCTTTATGAATATTCTATACAAAAGACTTTGATTTGTTTTTATTTGGATTAATTTATATTGCATTTTTCATGCTTGGTGTTAGAATCATTTACAAATATCACATGAATTATGGTAACATATAGTACACATAGTAAGTGTGCCACCATAGCAGAAGCAATTTCATGGGATCCTTTAACCCTGACAGAAATAGATAGCCTTTTTGCAGCTACAGTATTTATATTTGGTGCTGGCCATAGAACAGGCAGATTGTTCAACGAGTATTTTGCGCTTTCAAGCTATTGCTGAAATCATTGAAAATACTACTGAAATTCAAGACCACACTGCTACCCAATTTAGAGAAATTACTGAACCCTATGGGTCCACTGCTTATCATTAGCTTTGTTAAAATTGCCATAAGGAGGCTTGTCTCATACTTTAAAAACAAGATTTGGCCATTAATGTTGTGTTGAATTTACTGATAGAACCCCTATTATTTAATGTGGGATCAATTGTGGGCTAGGATGAAAAGAAACAAAACCAAGTCTCATGATGCTGAGATAAGAGGAAACTGGTAAACAAAGAAAGAAATTTTCTATATAAGCAGCTAATGTGCAGGCAGAAACTGAAGGAGCTCGAAAAGTGACTGCCATGTCATTGTCCCTCCTTCCCAATACTCTGTCTTATTTTTCATACCAATAAATGCTTCTAGCCTCACTGAGTACAGAGTCTGTTTATCTGTAAACACAGGTAAAAGCACTGTAAGAAGCCTTCAATCTGTACTTGGACTGCTGCTTTTTAACAATGAATGAGATGATCACATTTGCTGATACAAAATTATTCAAAGTTGTTAAATCGAGTCCCACTGTCGCTCCTTGTGACCTTGGGCAAGTCACTTTACCCTCCATTGCCTCAGGTACAAATTTAGATTGTAAGCCCTCTGGGGATAGGGAAATACCTACAGTACCTGAATATAAACGGATGTGATATCTTAGATCGAATGTCGGTATATAAATAAATAAATCGCAAGAGGATTGTGAGAAATTACAAGAGGACCTTGTGAGACTGGGAGACCACACATCCAAATGACAGATGACATTTAATATGGACAAGGGTAAAGTGATAATTGTAGAAAAGCGCAACACAAATTATAGCTGCACAATTCAAAGTTTCACGTTGGGAGGATCTAGGCAAAATTGTGGATATGTTGAAATCCTCTGCTCAGTATGCAGCAGCAGCAGCCAAGAAAGCAAATAGAATGCTAAGAATTATTAGGAAAGGCATGGAAAATAAAACAGAATATCATAATGCCTCTATTGCTCCATGGTGTGACCATGTATTGAGTATTGTATGCAGTTCTGGTCACCACATCTCAAAATAGATATTGTGGAATTAGAAAAAGTACAGAGATGGATGACCAAAATGATAAAGGGGAAGGAATGATTCTTCTACGAGGAAAGGCTGGGGAAGTTTAGGGCTCTCTAGCTTGGAGAAGAGATGATTGAGGGGAGATGTGATAGAGGTCTGTAAAATAATGAGTGGAGAGGAAAGTGTAAACAGTTGTTTATTCTAACAAAAATTACAAAAACTAGGGCACATTCAATGACTTTACTAGGTGATATATTTAAGACAAATAGGAGAAAATAGTTTTTTAATCAATGCATCATTAAACTGTGGAATTTGTTGCTGAAAGATGAGGTGAAAGCTTTTAGTATAGCTGTGTTTAAAAAAGGTTTGGACAAGTTCCTGGAAGAAAAGTCTATAAACCATTATTAAGATAGTCTTGGGGAAATCGACTGTTTATTCCTGGGATAAGCAACATGGAATCTATTGATCTTTGGGATCCTGCCAGGTGCTTGTGACCTGGATTGGCCAGTGTTGGAAACAGAATACTAGTCTTGATGGACCTTGGGTCTGTCCAATTATGGCAAGGTGCAAAGTCTACAGGAAACAAGTACTTATAGATTTTGTCTCAAAGTGGGCTTTTTGAAAATTGCCCTATAAGATGTTTTGATTTAGAATAGTAGAGAATGTTACAGGTCATAAATGAAGTAGTCTAATAGAGTTGTGCATAAGTCCCAATACTGGTTTAGCAGGAGATTGCTACTGTAATAGTAGGGGAGTCCCAGAACAAGCAAAGACAGTAGATGCTCAGGTGTATTGGTAGAAGTGTATTTGGGGGGAGCCATGTTGTACTTGCATTGCTGTGCTTGGCTCAACTTTATTCTCTGACAAATGTTTTCAGAATCACTGGGAGAAAAATAAAGTAGGAGATGTGTGAAATTTCATGATGACAACTTTCTTTTAGATAGAAATGTGTGCATATGGTTATGTCTGTTAATGAATGGCAAGGCAGCTTCATATCTACTCTGTTAATCATTTAATTTCATACAAAACTTAATGTTTTACAGCCTCCAAAGAGGCTTGTGGAGTACAACATTATTGAAACCAATTTTAATAAAATTCCTGCCTCACCTGACCCAAACCATAAAATGTTCCAAGCATTATCCCCAATCATGCAGTATACAATTTACCACACATTTCATAGTGTGCTAGGTTTTCACTGAACAAAGCTGACATATTTCCCCTATAGGAAATGAAAAGAATGCATTTCAGTTCTGGGAACATTGAAGGGCACATGAAATATGTGAGCTGGAGGTCATTAGGTGCTCTGCTATCTTGACAGAAATGTAAATAAAATGAACTGAATGAAAAGTTGAGGGAACAAAAAAAGTTTTGGCACAAAAAATACATAATTAAAATAATAGAAAGTGGTAAAAAGTCCCATCTCCTGTGTTAATGTTCTAATTTCAAAGAGCTGAATTATAACTGTAGGAACTGTGTAACCATTTTCTGTAGTGATTGGGACATAGAAATAATTGGGAAGGGCTAACACTTTGATTTGAAAACTGGACAGGCACAGTGAATTGTGATGTGAGTTGCTTCAGATTTGTCTGATAAAGGGGAGCTCAGTCTGATCTCTTTCGCATTACTGGGCCACTGTTCTGGACTATGTGTAGAATAATTATGTTGCAAATGGATACAAATGTGACCTGCAGGTGGATCCAGACATCTTGAAAGAATCCAAAATATTGGGGCAAATGATCCTTCTTCCAAAGCTGAGTCAGACCAAGGTCTCTGACAGTGCCAATACAGGTCGCAGATCCCATTAAGTTGATCTAATTCTTGTTATTCAATCCCAGAAATAGCAATCGATTTCTTAACATAAGAACATGCCATACTGGGTCAGACCAAGGGTCCATCAAGCCCAGCATCTTGTTTCCAGCAGTGGCCAATTCAGGCTACAAGTACCTGGCAAGTACCCAAACATTAAGTAGATCCCATGCTACTGATGCCAGTAATAGCAAAGGCTTATCCATATGTCAACTTGATTAATAGCAGTTAATGGACTTCTCCTCCAAGAACTTATTCAAACCTTTTTTAAACCCAGCTATACTAACTGCACTAACCACATCCTCTGGCAACAAATTCCAGAGTTTAATTGTGCATTGAGTGAAAAAGAATTTTCCATGATTAGTTTTAAATGTGCTATAGTGGACCCTTGAGTTACAACCGGCTTGACGTACGAACAACTTGGGTTACAACCAAAATTTTAGTTTTGAGTTACAACCAAAGTCTTGAGTTACAACCTGAATGTCGGCTAAGGCCAAGTGTATCCGCTCATGTGTGTGGTTGCTTTGAATTGGGTGGTTTTTTTCCTGACAATCTTTTTTTTTTGGGCTTGGTGGGTGGGGCTTCTGCTCTGTTGTTACAGTGATTGGCTGCTGCTTCTGCCAATGAGACCTGTCCATCTCAGGCGTGCACCCATAGCTGCAAATGTTCACAGGAGCACATAGGCATACCTGGCATGGCATTGCTGCAAGAACAGCATCACTGGTGACCAAGGAAGCTTCTGTGCAGCAGCAGAAAGGGGGGGGGGGGGGGGGGGGGGATAGCACTCAGCTGGCTACTGCAAGGTATCAGGAGGGGAGGAATGAGTATGCTGGGAGGGGGAAATGAGTGTTTGGGGTCAGAGATGTGCTCTGAGGGAATGGGGAAGGGGGAATCCTCCCCCTCCTCCCTCCCTGCAAGCCAAAGATGTCAACTTGAATGGTGAGTACAGTATGAAATTATTTCTGGTAGGCTAGGCACATTTTATAACTTTTTGGTGAGTACATTAGGAAAATTATAAGTGTTTCTGATAATTGCGCACATTATACAACCCTTTTTTATTATGAAAATGTTAGGTAAGGGGAGCTTTGGGAGGTTCGGAACGCATTATGGGTTTTTCCATTATTTCTTATGGAAAAAATAGTCTTGACTTACAACCAACTTGAGTTACAACCAGCCCTCTGGTACAAATTGAGTTCATAAGTCAAGGGTCCACTGTACTTGCTAACTTCATGGAGTGCCCTAGTCCTTCTATTATGCAAAAGAGTAAATAACTGAATCAAATCTACCCAGTCTAGACCTCTATAATTTTTAAGACCCCTATCATATCCCCCCTCAGCCGTCTCTTCTCCAAGCAGAACAGCCCTAACCTCTTTAGCTTTTCCTCATAGGGGAGTTGTTCCAGTCCCTTTATCATTTTGGTCACCCTTCTCTGTACCTTCTCCAGGGCAACTATATCTTCTTTGAGATGCGGTGACCAGAATTGTACACAGAATTCAAGGTGCGATCATACCATGGTGCGATACAGAGGCATTATGACATTTTCCGTTTTATTCACCATTCCCTTCCTAATAATTCCTAACATTTTGTTTGCTTTTTGACTGCCACTGAACACTGAGCCGATGATCCACTATGATGCCTAGATCTTATTCCTGGGTGGTAACTCCTAATATGGAACCTAACATCATGTAACTAGAGCATGGGTTATTTTTCCCTATATGCAACTCCTTGCATTTGGGGATTAGACAGTCATTTATTCCATCCAGGAACTTTGTCTCTAGCATGTCCTGATTTACATTGACCCAGTCAATATTGGAGTAATTGAAATCTCACAAAATAAACGTCGCATAGATTATAATTTTTTAGATTTTTTTATGTGCATAGAATTTATCTGGAACAATGGACCATCATAACACCCTTGGTTTTTCAGATGATCAGCTGAATGATGCGTTACAGAGTGAATCTTTGTTTTCTGATGGCTCAGATACAACCATCAGTACATCCTCAAGTTGGACTGAACTAACAATGCTACATAAACGGTGGATACGCACAGAATTACATGGAGTCACCATGGTTGAATATTTAAAACATCAGCGTATCCCACGAGGGCTCAGAATGGTGAAAGAACCTAAAATCTATACTGAATATCCGGAATTCTTAGAACAATGGTCCCATGTACTTAATAAATGTTCAATGGACCTAATGTTACTAATTGTGAGTCAGACACGTAAAATTTCCCAAGAAATAAGACAACAATCAGACACCATGCTGGAGTCCTTAAAAAGCAAGATAGCATTAGATCTATTTGACACCACCTTGCAGGAGTTTAAGCAGTCAATGGAAAAGTTCAAGGAAGAAATTAAGATATCTAAGATTGAAAAATTCCACAGGGATGAAGGGGATTACAAACAAGGAGCAATTTACCCTTGGTTAAATCAGAAACCCAGGAAAGTCACCTTCAACACCTCAGATAACTCATCAGGAAGTGATGAAGAACACCCTTTAGGAGATGCTTCAAAACCCACATACCAGAGAGGACAACGAGGACAAACATACAGAGGCAGAAGGAGAGGGTCCCGAAATTACCAACATACCGAGTGGAACCGACCGAGAACCAGGTCGCAGTACCCTTCCACCAAACAAACCCCGGGACAAACGGATTGGCCACCGCATCAGCAGTGATTAATATATCGGGGAATCCTCTGTCTGCACTTGAAGAAAAGGTACTAAATAAAGGTTTAAATTTTGTGCCAACTCAAAGACATGATCCATTTCAGTTCCGCTGTGACTTTCACAAATTTATTCGACAGCTCCAAAGAAAAATTTACTTATCTCAATCTCCTACAGTAAGTCCATCACTAGCCATTACTCCCATTGTGAAACTGAAATCGAAATGGAGTCCACCTCCACCAGGAGATGCAGCCATCAATACTTTTTCCACATTGGTGTTGCATGAAGTTGAAAATATAGAAAAATCACAACATCATTCCTACTTTAATCTCACTAGAGAAGAATCACAGGCACTACATCAATTACAAGACAGACGTGATATAGTAATAAAACCAGCTGATAAGGGAGGTGCGGTTGTAGTAATGAGTACTGAGGCATACACACAAGAAGCACTACGCCAACTTTCAGACAGAGCATTTTATCAAGTACTGGAAGCAGATCCCACGGATAGTATACAAGCGGAGGTATTACGTATAGTAGAGCTTGGTTTCCAACAGAAGTTCCTCACAAAGAGTGAATGTGATTTCCTCATTAATAAATACCCAAGAATCCCAGTATTATATATAGTACCAAAGATTCACAAAAATCTGCAAACCCCACCTGGAAGACCCATCGTCTCGGCGAAAGAATCCGTTCTGGAACCTATCTCTATTTTTTTGGATAAACTATTACAGCCATTTGTGTCACAATCATTTTCATACATTAAAGATACATCTCACATGCTCCAATTCTTGTCTACAGTCACCTTATCCAATCAAAGTCTGTTGGTCACCATGGATATTGAGTCGCTATATACAGTAATCCCGCAAGAGGAATTGCTCACTGTAATATCAATGGTCTTAAAAAAATGCCCATATCCTCAACGGATACCTACATCTTACATCATTGAGTTATTGCATCTAACGTTGAGTCATAATTACTTCTCATTTCAAGATAAATTTTATCTACAAATTCGGGGAACGGCTATGGGAGCCGCCATGGCACCAGATGTAGCGAATCTATTTGTATCAGCCTTTGAAGACCAATATATACAACAAAACCCATGGTCATCATCTTTGAAACATTGGAAAAGATATATAGATGACGTGTTCATCATATGGGAAGGATCGCAAACCTCCTTATTGGAATTTCACGCTTGGCTTAACTCGCAGAATTCATGCCTAAAATTTACCATAAATTTCCACCATCAAAATATATCATACTTAGATATCCTTATAACTAAAAACGAAGATTCTGTGACCACCACTCTGTATCGAAAACCAAGTGACCGCAACAATCTCCTAAGATTTGACAGTTTTCACCCTGCCACATTTAAGTTGAATTTACCCGTAGGACAATTCATGCGAATAAGACGAATATGTACGGACAACTTTGAATTCAAAAAACAGGCCCAAGCATTGGCAGATAGATTCTTGCAGCGAGGATACCCTTTATCCAGTGTTAAAAAAGCTTATCGCCGAGCCCTCTATTCAAACCGGGATTTTATGTTCTTGCCAAGACAGCGTGAGGATTCGAACCAGCAGACCTTGGTGATAAGACATACATTGGCCACCCCAATGATTAGTAGAGCCATTCGGAGACACTGGTCAATCCTCCAAGAAATCCACCCAACATTTAAGGAACCCATTCGGATAGCATATTCTCGAGGCAGAAATATAAAAGATCAGGTGGTCCATTCGAGTTTCAATGAACCGGTGAACATACTGGACCCCATCATAGATTGTGTAAATTGTGCTCATTGCGCTTTAAAATCTCCACAGACCACTATCACACTACCTTCAGGTCAGATAGTGGGGTTGCCTCAAACATCATGTAGATCTTCCTTTGTGGTATATGCTATCATTTGTCCATGCCCACTGATTTATGTGGGCATGACTAAACGTCCGTTTAGAATTAGACTAACGGAACATAAATGTTGTCTCAACACTGACCGGTTGGAGGAACCTTTAGTTGCACATTTCAAAGAATACAATCACAATTTTCTAGACATTAAATGGACAATTTTAGAAGTAATTCACCCACACTGGAGAAAGGGAGATCGAATCAAGAAACTACGCCAATGTGAACAACGTTGGATTTTTCAATTGCGCACAGTGACCCCTGGTGGTCTTAATAAAGAAATCGAGTGGATTCACTTTATGTGAATCCACACCTGTCAAATCAACACACACAGGTGCAGTATGGTGATCCTATAAAATCATGCCAGATCTCGCGGCAATTTAGTACAACGCCGACAAGAGGATTAGGCGGCTGAATGCGGTAAGAAGGAAATGTAATCCATGGGGAAAAGTGCCTTTTTTTGCTAAGCAGTACTTGTGCAAAAGTAATATATATGTGGTACTAGTTCTATTATTATCTCCATAGGTATTAAATACCATATGAACTGGATAGTAGCATTTAAATATCGAAGCTATCTTGGCGGGAATTAACCTTGCATTTTTTCAAGCCTAGACTCTACAACTTCCCGATCAGTCCCTGAAGCAGCGCAAATCGCGAAACGTACGTCGGACTGCAGGAGCTCTAAAGTGTGTGAGCACATTCAATCGGAAGTTCAACAAAAAACCCAGAAGTATTTTTCGCCTACAAAGCACGACAGCGCTGGAGATAATAGCGCGGCGGCACAGGAGATAAAGGTCGGAAGCGCAGCGGCGCTCCGCACAAGTAAGGCAATTCCGTCTTAAATTTATTGCAAAGTAAAGCACGACAGCGCTGGAGATAATAGCGCGGCGGCACAGGAGATAAAGGTCGGAAGCGCAGCGGCGCTCCGCACAAGTAAGGCAATTCCGTCTTTGAATTTATTACAAAGGATTTTACTAATTATAAAAAAGATAAAAAAGAAGGAGTAAGAGAACATTTGAATAAAGAAGACAAAAGACATTTAATGGACCGATGATTAAACATGACCCTGTAAGGTTGAAAGTGTGGCTTACTGCCTAAAAAACCAAGGGTGTTATGATGGTCCATTGTTCCAGATAAATTCTATGCACATAAAAAAATCTAAAAAATTATAATCTATGCGACGTTTATTTTGTGAGACAAGTGTAGTTCGTTGCACTTAATAATTAACTGTTCTTATATAGTAATTGAAATCTCCCATTATTACTGCACTTCCAAATTGGTTAACTTCCCTGATTTCTCTTAGCATTTCATCATCTGTCTGAACATTTTGGCCAGGTGGATGGTAGTATACTCCTATCACTATAATCTTACCCAACACACATGGGATTTCTACCCAAATAGATTCTGCCAAGCATTTAATCTCTTGTATGATCTTTATTCTGTTGGACTCTATACCCTCCTGGATATAAAGTGCCACACCCCCACCAAGTTGATCCTCCCTATCATTGTGATATAATTTGTACCCTGATATAGTACTGTCCATTGGTTATTCTCCTTCCACCAGGTCTCTGAGATGTCAATTATGTCTATCTCATCATTTACTGCTATACACTCTAACTCCCCCATCTTACTTCTTAGACTTCTGGCAATGGCATACAGACATTTCAATGTGCAGTTTTTTGTTTGTACTAACAACCTGCTTTTCAGTTGATAGGGATAATTTGGAATTCTTTAGCTCAGATGATTCTTTACTTATAGCACATGGGCTACTTTGGCTTTTATTGGAACCTCTTTGTTGGGATGCCTTGTTTCATTAATATCCTTCAAAGATCATGCCTCTGAACCATGCACTGCTGAGTGACTGACAGATTTCCCCCTTTAGTCTACCTGGCTAATATGTTAAGGACTTTTCCTCCAGAAACTTGTCCAATCTCTTTTAAATCCCTCTGTGCTAGTTGACTTGATCAGATCCTCTGGCAACAGATTCCACAGCTTGATAGTGCACTGAGTAAAACACTACTTTCTATGATCTGTTTTGAATCTACTGGTTGTTAGAGAGTATCCCCTTGTTTTAGTATTATTTGAAATAGTAAATAACCGCTCTTTATTTATCCATTCTACCCCACTCATGATTTTATAAATTTTTATCATGTCATCTCTCAGTTGCTATTGTCCATTCTTTTGTCCATGCTGAAGAGCCCTAACCTGTGTAGGCTTTTATCATAGATGTTCCATTCTCTGTATTATTTTTGTCAACCTCTTCTGCACCTGTTCTAGTTCCGCTATGTCTTTCTTGAGTTGGGGTGACCAGAACTGCACACAGTACTCAAGGTGCAGTGGCACCATGGTTTCATTCAGAGGCAATTGTTATTTTTTGTTTTATTCTTCATTCCTTTACATTTGCAGACTTGATCACCTCACTCCTTGTTCCCTTTTCCAGATGAATATGTTAAACAGCACAGGTCTCCAGTACCAATCCCACTAACATTCTTTCTCCATTTGGAAAACTGACCACTTGGTCCCACCCAGTTACCAATCCACAAGGGAACACTGCCATGACTTTGTAATTTCCTGAGGAGTCTCTCATGAAGGACTTTGTCAAATGCTTTCTGAAAATAAAAATACAGAATATAAACTCTCTCATCTTTATCTACATGTTTACTTAAACCTTCAAAAAATTCTAAAAGTTTACTAAGACTGGATTTCCCCTTGCTAAAACAATGTTGACTCTTTTCCATTAAGCTATGTCTATCTATATGGCCAGTGATTTTGTTTTTAAGAAATTGCCAGCAAAAGGATCAGGGTGGTATGGCACAGAATTAATTTCATCAGTTTGCCAATGACCATGAACAAAAAGCTGCATTACTGTCAAGCTGAGAAACCAGTGGATTGTCTATTTTCCTGGTGGATACAATATAGCATCACAGGAGATCATTAAAATTGGTCCCTCCTTGCTTAGTGAGAGCAGAACACCTTCCGCTCATAATGATACAAGCTTGAGCACAGTGAGTTAAGACTGAGGTCAAGATTACACCAACCTCAAAACCACATACTGAAGCAGGCAGCCCCTAAATCAATATCTCTTTCCATTTCCACTTCACACAATAGCCTGGTAATGACTAGAACTACCATGGTAACAAACTACTTAAGCACTGCTGATGATTCCAGCCTTATGACAAGCAATCCGCCGCAAGCTGAGGCTCCTGTGCATTCCTTATTCTATTCTCCCTGACCTAGGAAATTGAATGCTATTCTGATGCATTTCCCTTAAATGTTTACAGTGGAGCTGATGGGGGTGATGCTGCCGATCAGGGTAAAGATGTTTATAATACAGATGATGGGTTTGAGGGTGGTCTTGATGGTAGCCAAACAGCATATAAAATTGAATGTCAAGTACTCCGCTCCAGTTCAAAAGGAGCAGGTGCTGCTGGTAATTCCGACGTTAGTAGCATTTTTGATAAGCATGGCTTTCTGCCTTGCAGACTTTTAAATATTTCCCACAACAAACCAGCAAGTACGATTGTGACCCCCATGACCCATCCATATCTAACAGTTTCTAGGCTGCAGGGCACAATGATGGGGTGTGTAACTATCTTCATGGGTGCACATATTTCCTGCTTTTGAATCTGAATGTTGTATTTTGTTTGCGTGCCTTTGCAGACTTTGTTTAAAAAAAAAAAATAGAAAAGCTGTATTTGCTGCATCGGCTCTTGTGAAAAGTCTGCAAGGATTTGGATCCTTTTGGCCGTGCTTTCTTATATACAAGCTGTATGTAGCATTCCTGTGTGTGTATGAGAGAGAGAGACCTAAAAGTATGTGATCCTGAAGAAAACATAGTCTGCAGCTCTTATTCCTAATATTTTAAATTTTTGACTCATTTGCTTGATACTGTAATTCGGAAGTAACAAGCTTACAGGGCTTGGATAAAGATCTTTCCATAACAGCAGTCAACAGCACGAAGCCAGGGAAACAAGGCCTGTCTACTACAGCAACAGTTTATTTTTCCTTTATCGTATATGCAAACTCCTTAGAGCAAGGAGGTTGTAAATAAGGACAGCATTCTTATTAATAAATGTTTTCTGAGCAGTGAAGATCATCCAGTCAGTTTGATTGTTAGAGCAAGCGAGTTTGAGTAATTTTTATATTAAACTTTTATACATCTAGAGATTTCCCGCATACCATTTTGCTCTCCCTGGACTCAGCTGGTAAAAGTAGGTTACTGTCTCTCATAATTAAAAGAATCCGCGAACAGCACAGGCAGGATTGTGGAATGGTTTGGTAATCAGCAGTGAACACATTTTCCCCTCATGTTAACATCCTCTTCACTGCCTTCAAGGAAAAGAGAGAGAGGAAGGGAGAAAAAAGTAATGGGAAAAGAGTGGAGCAGAGGTTGAGGTGGAAGGGGTGGATGCTGAGAAGCCTCAGTCAGCTCTAATCTATAGTTTTGACTCTTGGTTGTCTTTGGCTTGATATTTCCGGGGAATGATTATTATTATAATCTATTTATAGGGCTTGCTAGTTTATGTGCACACCAGTGACTTTATTCGCTGATATTTTCTGTTGCAATACGGCTTTGTTCTGCTGTACAGATTTGACATTGTGACTGCCTTCCATTTGTAGACTGTGATGCAGCTGTTAAAATGTTCATTTATTTCTCTTTACTTGCAAATGTTTTCCTCCTTTCCTGTACTTTTTTCATATTTTTTTTATAATGTGATACCAGATACTGTGCAAGATTTTCTTGTATTTGTCTATGAAATTATAAAATGAATAATAAAATATAGGATTAATAATTATAAGTGTAAAGCAGAAAAAAGGGTAAGACCAATAAAAATGAAAAAAAAAAAGACTTTTACGGGATGAGTAAAGCTGAGAACTAAAATATATTTCTTTTGTATTTTATCAGATGCAAATATGAGATTAAAACCCAGTGGTTTTCTTAGATGCTATCTTTAATGCTGGATAGTTCTAAAACTTTGACAGGAAGCTAAAAAGTGTTTTGTATAAAAATATACTTTAGCAATAGCAGAAATAGCTGCAAAGCTGCTGACAACATGCCACAGCCTACAGAACTGAGCTTGTCTCATACTTCACGGCAGTCCATTAAACATAGACCTGCATACAGATTATGGAATTAGGTGTCTATTTCAGCTGATAATGGGTTTAGCACTATCAGCATTCAGTGCTACTGGTATAAGAGACACAATGGGCATGAAAAGAGGAAGGGTACTGGGGAGATTTATCTTTCTTTCGACCCCAGTGGTGGTGGCTTGTAGATACTCAACAATTTATGGAGGTCATTTTCGAAAGGTTTTACACGCAGAAATGGGCTTTTGAAAATTGCTACAACCTATGCTTCTTTTACATGCATAACTCCTTTGAAAATTCACTCCTGTGCATTTTGTTTGTAGTTGAAGGAGTTTAGGTTCTATGCATCAATCCCCTTAGGCTTCATTAAAAGTGAATTTTAAGACCCATGCACGGGCACACACACATGCACGTGTCTGCCTGCTCGTGCACATGGATGCAGTGATTTTATAACATACATGCGTATGTGTACACCTGCTTTAAAATTGGCTATATGTGCGCATGATTTTATATTGATGTACGCATGTCATGCAAATGCTGCCTCAATCACATAAGTGGAGGAGATTTTAGTAGATACGCGCTCCGACACAATTACCTGTTTCCCAAGTTAATTTCCAGTTTGCCTCAGTAAAGGACTTCCTAAACCCCCTAGCTAACTTCCCTCACTTTTACATATTAGCCCCGCCCTTTAAAACCTCACTGACTAGCCTAGTTTTTTTTTTGTTACATGATTTACATGCTGTCCATAGCAGAAGTAAAGTTACAGGTTAGGGAACCCCGGCGCATGCTTGTGTGCATAAATGCTTACGTGCTGACTTTCTGTTACAGACTGGGCCTGCCCATGCCCTACCCCTTTTTTTTTGTTTTTATGAGTTGTGCAGGTAGCAGGAGATATGTGCATACCCACACGGGTTTTAAAATACACGTGGTGCATGCCAGGCCGAATCACATGTATAAATCCTGTCTTTGGCATGTGTAAGGTTTTTAAGATCACCCAGTCAGTGGATATTTATTTATTTGAAGTTTTTACTATACCGTCATTCGTTGGTGACATCACATCGGTTTACAATGAAACATAACAGCAGCAGAAATGCTTTACAGTGGAACCAGGTTGATAACAATGAACAATAGCTAAGGGGGGGGGGGGGGGGTGACCAGGGGGGAAATGGGAAGGGCATTTATAGGTTGTGGGATTTAAATTAACTAGATATAAAATCACAATATATTTACAATGTTTAATACATATTAGCAGGTCTAGGATGTTGCTAGGAGGAAATGAGGTGGTTAGGGATAGATGGGGGTTTTGAGGGGGAGGGGGAGCAGGCAATAGAAGGGAGGTGGAAAGAGGGGAGGGGTGAAAAAAGTTTGGATCATGGGTATGCTTGTAAGAAAAGTTTTTGTTTGAATTTTTGCGGGCTGCATTCTTGGCGAAGGTCAGTGGGCAGTGTATTCCATAGGGTAGAACCTGCAATGGAGAGAGTGCACTCTTTAGTAGAGTTATAGTGGGTAAGTTTGGGTGAGGGTGTGTTTAGGGTTGCTGTGGTGGGATCGGGTGGGTCTTTTGATGTTGCAGAAGGTGAGGGAGTTATTGAGCCATTGCATATTTTGGTTATGTAAGGCTTTATGTATGATGGTGAGGGTTTTGTATTGGATGCGTTATTGGATAGGGAGCCAATGTAGGTCTTTGAGGATAGGGGTGATGTGCTCGTTCCTGTGAGTGTTGGTGAGGATATGAGCAACTGTGTTCTGGAGCATTTGGAAGGGGGTGATGGAGATTTTAGGAAGGCCGAGGAGGAGTGAGTTGCAGTAGTCGACTTAAGTAAATATGGTTGATTGGAGCACTGTCCTGAAATTGTTGAAGTGGAAGAGGGGTTTTAGTCTTTTAGTGTTTGTAGCTTAAAGTAACAGTCTTTCATGGTAGTGCTGATGAATTTTTTAAGGTTGAGTTGGTCATCAATGATGATGCCAAGATTTCTTACGTGGTGTGTAGCTGGGATTGAGGGTGGGAGGGAGTTGATTTGGGTGGAGATAAAGGGATTGTGCTGGGGTGAAATTATCATTAATTTCTTTTTGGAGGTGTTAAGTGCAAGGTTAAGGCTGGTGAGGAGGTTGCTTATGGTGGCAAGGGAGGTTTTCCAGGTTTTGATTGCATTGGTTAGGGAGTCAATGATAGCGATTTGTATGTCGTCCGCTTAGATGAAATGTGTAAGACCAAGTTCGGAGAGGAGGTGGCAGAGAAGCAGGAGGTATATATTGAATAGAGTCAAGGATAGTGAGGAGCCTTGGGGAACTCCTTGAGGAAGGTTAATTGCTTTGGAGTCATGGTTACCTATTCTAATTTTATATTGTCTGTCTTTTAGATAGGATGCGAACCAGCGAAGTGGAGTACCTGAAATGCCAATTTCAGAGAGTCAATCAAGTAGGAATTTATGGCTTATGGTATCAAAAGCCGAGGATATGTCTAGAAGTGCGAGAATGTATGAGTGGTCTTTGTCTAGTCCTATGAGCAGGTAGTCGGAGAGTGTGATGAGGAGGGATTCTGTATTGAAGTACTTACAGAAACCAAATTGTGATGGGTAGAGGATATTATTATTTTCTAAGTAGTCAGTAAGTTGTATGCTGACTACTTTTTCCAGCACTTTTGATATGAAGGGTAGGTTGGAAATTGGACGGTATTTGGTCAGTTCAGTTGCATAGAACTTTGGTTTCTTTAGGATAGGTTTAACTAGTGCTTGTTTTAGTGAGGTGGGGACATGTCCCAGGGTGATTGATTTATTTATTTATTTATTTATTTATTTATTTGAATGTTTTTTTATACCGAAGTATTTGTGTTGGCCTTCACTCCAGTTTACAATTATAACAACAATTTACATTAAAACATCAGATGTGTGTTAAGGGTTGTGAAATAGTGCTTGGAATAGAGAGAAGGCGTTTGGGGGGATAGTGTCAGATGGGTGAGTTGAGGGTTTCATTTTCTTAGAAGAGATTCTATTTCGGAGGGAGCGGTAGTCTCAAATGAGTTTAAGGAGGCTTGAGGGTGTTTCATGAGGGCCTTGGAGGAGGGAGAGGCTGTGGGAAAATGAGTCATGATTTTTTAATTTTATCGTGGAAGAATTGGGCTAGGTCCTGGCATTTAGTAGCTGCTTGTTCGTCGGGCATGGGTGGGGGGAGGTTTTGATAAGGTCCGAGATGTAGTTGAATAGGGTTTTGGGGTTGAAGTGAAAGTTATGGATGCATTGAGCATGGAGGTCTCGTTTGGCTTTAAGGATGTTCTCACGGTATAAGTGTAGGGAGTATTTGTATTTGGTGAGTTGTGTGGGGTAAGGGTCTGCACCAATTCCTTTCTTGTTTTCTAAGGTTGCGCTTTAGAGTCTTTAATTCTGGAGAGTACCAGGGGTTTTTGATGTTAGTGGAGGGGTTGAGTTTTTTATATTGTAATGGGCAGAGATTATCAGCAATATTGTTGGTGAGGTGGTGCCAAGATGAGAGAGCAGAGTCTGCGTCAGTAAGATCTAGTTTGTCGAGGTCATTGGTGAGGGCTGTAATCAGGTTGTCTCTTGAACAGGGCTTTCAAAAGCATATTGTGTTGTGATTGGTGTTTGTGTTAGGGCTTAAAGTTTTTGTGATGTTGAAGCTTGCTTTGATGACTGAGTGGTCAGACCAGGGTACTGGGGTGCAGGAGTGAGTGTCTAGGCGTATGAGATTGTTTGTGAAGATGAGTTCGAGGGTGTACCCTGCTCTGTGTGTAGGACCATTTATAAATTGGTTGAAACCCATTGCCTGGATTGAAGTCAAGAAGGCATCACATGGGGGAGGGGTATGGTGTCGATATGTAGATTGAAATCTCCAAAGATGATGACTGGGGTATTCATTGAGATGTTTTTGGCTATGCATTCGATGAGGTGGTGGAGTTAGTGTCTAGGAGACCTGGAGGGGTGAATACTAAGCATATTTGTAAATGTAGAGATTTAATAGCCCAATTTCAAACTTGGGAGTAGGTCTAATAGATTGGGGTATCATTTTGAGTTCCTTTTTTGCAGCGAGTAAGAGACCTCCACCTTTTTTTTTTTTTTAGACCTTGGTATAGAGAATATGTTGTAAGTGTTCAGAGGGAGTTGATTAAGTATGACTGTGTCAGCTTCTTTGAACCATGTCTCCGTTATGGCACATATATCAGGTTTATTGTCAAGCTGAAGGTCATTGATAATGGGTGACTTTTTGACAATGGATTGAGCATTGAAGAGGAAGAGAGTGATAGCTGTGAGGCTGATAAGTTGTGTGAATGGTGTTGGCATGATTGGAAGTAAATAGGAGTATAGGGTGTTATGGTGTGGAAGGTGAGGTGTAAAGCGTTTGGGATAGTTGTGTTTGATGGAAGAGATTGTGTGTATCTGCATGTTTAAATGGAGGAGGTGGATTCTGAGTGTGGTTGTTGCAGGGGCAAGCAAGGTACCAGGAGGGAAGTTGGTGTGAGAGGGTCAAGGGAGTTGTGTATTGATGATGTAGTTTGAGAGAGTGGTGAAGGTGAGCGTGGACTGTGAGGAAGATACTTGAGTATGCACAATGATTTAATGTGATGGGAATTGAGGGGGATTGCATGAGGTATGTAGGGCAAAGGGGTCGACGCTAAGGGGCACCCCAAGGGGCAGGCTCCTTGGTCGCGCAATGCCAGAGGACATTGCCTACTTTTAAAGTTGCTAGCTCATCCACCGCTGATGATGTCATTCGGGGGCGGGTTCCGGCATCGAAGGTAGGCCGCAGGCGTTCAGCGGGCTTGATTTCTGTGCAGGCCATCTGAGGGAAGGGCACCCTGACCCAGGTGGGTCGGTGCCAATTGCATGGGTGTGGCAGCGGCTGGGTCAGAAGGCGGCACAGCAAGAAGAGGGCGAGATGGAGATGCCGCCTACTTTTAAAGTTGCTGGCTTGTCCGCCGCTGATGACATTGTTCAGGGGCGGGTTCCAGCATTGAAAGTAGGCTGCAGGCATTCAGTGGGCTCGATTTCTGTGTGGACCATCCGAGGGGAGGGCACCCTGACCCTGGTGGGTCGGTGCCAATCGCGCGGGTGCAGCTGGATTGGAAGGCGGCGCAGCAAGAAGAGGGTGAGATGGAGATGTCACCTACTTTTAAAGTTGCTGGCTCGTCCGCCGCTGATGACATCATTTGAGGTGGGTTCCGGCATCGAAGGTAGGCCGCAGACATTCAGCAGGCTTGATTTCTGTGCGGGCCATCCGAGGGGAGGTTCAGTGGGAGTAGTGGTCATCATGAGGGACCCATTCCCTAAAGGGTGCATCAGTGATCTAGTGTTATAAAAAGTCAATCAATGAGAAATTGGGAAGAGTAGAAGTTGATGTCTAGAGAAGCTGGAAGGAGGCAGCTGTGGGTGGTGGCTCTCATTGGGCTTTAGAAAGAGAGAGTGTCATTGTTTTCTTTCCTCCCCTTCTGTGTTGGAGAAGAATCTGTGGAGATCCAGTTTAATGTCCAGAATCTAGAGGGTTCTTTATTCCAGGGTCCAAAGGGATATGGGGCATCTTCAAAGAGAAACTAGAGCAAAAACCAAGTACTTGCAATTTTTTACATTCCTAAATTCTGAGCGGGTATCTAGGGAGAAGAATCATCTTAGGAGTCGAGATAAGACCCATTTCCCTTCTATTATTGCTGCTTACAGTGCATGAGGATTTGCATTTTGAAATTTGTGGCTTAAGCTGTTTTCTGCCTTTTGTACTTTGGACTGTTGGGGCAATAGTGGGCTAAGATGAAAAGAAACAGATTCAGCTGTCATGACATGCTGAGATAAGAGGAAGCTGGTAAACAAAGAAAGAAAATCTCTATATAAATAGCTAATGTGCAGACAGAGAACTGAAGGAATTCTGAAAGTAACTATCAGGTCAGTCATTTATCCCTTCCTCCTGATACTCTGTCGTTACTTTGCATACCAATAAATGCTTGTAACCTGACTGAGTACCATGTCTGCTTATCTGTAAATGGGGATTAGCACTGTAAGAAGCCTTCATTCTAGTGACCCTGATGTGATTCCCAGGTGTACCCTGGAAGGCAGCAAAGGCTGTTTTCTTCTGCAGGATGGAGAGATGTAGAGTAGTCTCAGCAGATATGTCCAAGAAGAATTTGTGACAGTAAATGAAGCTGTACAAAGACAAACTCCATAAGGACAGGAGGTTGTAAATATAAAATCAATTTATGTTGTACAGTATAGTTTAGCTTAGTTTTTATCTGTTGTGGGGATGCCCAATGAGTTTAAGAAAAAATTTGTTTTTGCAATATAAGATTCAGTTGCCTGATTCTGCTCTAATGTCTGTAAATATAGTTTGTACAGCATTTCTTTTAAACAAAAAACTTGTACTGGAATATAACAAAAAGTGGTAACCCTCCAGTTTAGAGACTGCGGATCTAAAGAATCTTATAATGCTTGGACAAAATTCTGATTTGATTTTTGAAATTGATACTTGCCTTTTTCAGTGAAGGTTGGTAACTGTCAGTAACTGTTTGGAATTGAGCCTTATGTTTATGTCTGATTGCTGCTATGGTGTAAGTGAGTTATAGCATCACAGTGAAGAACCTCTGTCTGTCCAAATTCCAGAGTGGGGATCCACTCCAGGAATCACAGCCCAGTCTGCATTTACACTTGCTTTGGACACGCATAATTGTGTAGGGATTCATACGTGGGTCATGGGGGGATATGGTGGTTCCTCTAGTGAGATTATTGATGAATCTGTTCTGTAGAAGCAATTGCTATTATTGAAATTTTAGAACTTGAAAGGGCATAGGGAGCGGAAGATGAGTTTTCAGATAAGGGGAACAGAGCTAGTGAGAAGGAGGGAAGTGGAGGAAATGAAAAACTGAAAGTGTTTCTCATTCGCAAATACAAATAGAGGAGAAAACATTTAAATAAATTGATTTTTCTGTTTAAAACTTATAAGCAGACTGGGAAATTAAAGATGTAGAGATGAGTTGATTTGTGCATAAAATGAATTTGATTTAGTAGATTGTTTAAGAAGATGTAGTTTCATTTGCATGGAAGTACAATCTGTTATTTGTCAGAGTGACAGCAGAGAATGTATACCTCTCTTAATGGCTAGCACTGAATTTCTACAGAAACTAATATCATTTGGTTTCTTTAAATGCTGGGTAAATAAATACTTGTTTGTGAGATAAGGAAGGTGAATGACTCTGATCAGGAAATAGAGAGAGAGCAACTGTCTTGACTATTTTCACTGAATATAATGTATGTTTAGTTTACTCTTTGTTTTTATTTCTGTTTTAAGCAGAATTGCCTATTAGTTTGTATGTCTCATAATGAAATGCCTTTACTGTTGAGATCCTGCTACAAAAGCAAAAAAAGTGCATCCTTCTGGTCTGAATCAACAGACCAGAATGACGTTGCACTAAGTTACAGGATGTAGAACAGCTGAGGAGATGGTTGGAGGCATGAGTCAATGCTGAAAGATATTGGGACATTGTTGGATCTGCTTGCCTATTTGTCATCAGGAATGAATTCACAAGCCCTGACACAAGCCAAGATGTAAAATACCATCTCTGCTGCATATTCTTGTTTCATCTCTATTTTTCATCTCTATTTATTTTATTTTATTTATTTAAGGTCTCTTTTATACCGACATCCGTTGACACATCGCATCGGTTTACAAAAAACAAAAACATTTGGGCGGAGCCCTTACATATAACAGCGGAACAGGATTAACTTTTGGGCGGGGCCCTTACATATAACCAATAGAGTACATTAAATAGGGGGTGAAAACTAGATATAAATATAACTCAATATGAGTAAAAAACTATATACACAGATAGGAGAGTTCAAAATAAAAAAAACAGCAGGCAAATTCTTAGTCTTAAATCGAAAGCATTCATGGTCATAGCTCGAAGATTATATTATAGAGGAATTCTCTAGAGGGGAAATTCTAAGTGGTGGGGGGGGATATGGAGTAGGCTTGCTGGAAAAGCCAGGTTTTCAGTTTTTTTTTGAAATTGGGTGTATGTGTCTCTAGGCGTATATCATGGGGTAGGGAGTTCCATAAGGTGGGGCTGGCGAGGGAGAAAGCTCTGCTAATAGTAGAGGAGAGTTTGAAGGTTTTAATGGGTTGGGCACGAAGGGTCCCTTGAAGGGCTGTGCGGGTGGGTCTATTGGAGGTGCGGAGGAGGAGGGGGGGGTTGATCCAGTTGAAGTTGGAGTTTACCAGACTTTTATGAATGATGGATAGTGCTTTATAAAGAATTCGTGAATTTATTGGGAGCCAATGTAGTTCTATGAGTGTGGGGGTAATATGGTCTCTTTTTCTTGTGTTTGATAGAATCCTAGCGGCGGCATTTTGCAAAAGTTGTAAAGGCTTGGTATGTATTGCAGGGATGCCGAGGAAGAGAGCGTTACAATAGTCTATTTTAGACAAAATGATAGACTGGAGAACAGTGCGGAAGTCGGAGAAATGAAGCAGGGGTCTGAGTTTTTTTATTGTTTGGAGCTTAAAGTAGCATTCTATTGTTTCATCTATATTGTTTCATCTCTATTTTTATGAATATTCTATACAAAAGATTGCTTGGTTTGATTTTTTAAATTTTGGATTGCTTTATATTGCATTTTTCATGCTTACTATTAGAATAATTTTAAAATATCACATGAATTATGGTTATAAACTTGCCACCCTAGCAGAAGCAGTGGCATAGCATCATTTAACCCTAACTGAAAGAGAGAGCCTTATTGCAGCCACAGTAGATTTGGTGCTGGCCATAATACAGCCATATTAGCAACAAGTATCTTGTGCTTACAAGCTATTGTGAAAATCTTTAATAACATTATTGTAGAAACCCACAGACACACTGCCTTTCAATTAAGAGAACAGAAACCTTACAAGACCATAGATTAGCTCTGGATTTGCTTTGCTTTTAATGGTACAAGGAGGCCTTTGTCATGTGCTTCACACCTCCTATGGTAAACAATTTTGTGTTGAAATCACTGACTGTACCCCTATTATTTTTAATCTTCCTCCATATTCTTCTTTCCTCAGCTAACCAGGCAGCTTGAGTATTCTTTCCCTTGAGGTTTTCAGAAGACAAGTACCTAAACTGGGATTCTAGTTTAAATTGGGGTGGTGATAGCATTATGTATCTTTCCTACTGTTCTTTGAATGCCCATAAGGTTCTCTCTATCAGCACCCTGATGATATAATTTCTCTTACATCACCCACCTCTGCCACATGTTTATGACCCTTGCTGTCTGCACCTGAGCAAGGGTCAAGAATGAAATGTATATGTGCAGAGCGAGAGACCATGCTAGCAGACATATTGTGTATGTGCAGAATGGCAGCTCAAGAAACATGCCAGTAGGGATATCTGACAACCAGACAAAAGGGACTCGTGATGCCAAAACCACAGGTGCCATGGTAAGGCTGAAACTCAGATAGAAGAGAGAGAGCCTTTGGGAAAAGGAAAGATACTAATGTTGGAACAATAGTGGGCTAAAATTAAAAGAAACAGATCCAGCTGTCATGACATGCTGAGATAAGAGGAAGCTGGTAAACAAAGAAAGAAAATCTCTATATAAACAGCTAATGTGCAGGCAGCCAACTGAAGGAGTTCCGACAGTGACTATTAGGTCAGTCATTTGTCATTCCCTCTTTCCCGATACTCTGTCTTTACTTTGCATACCAAAAAATACTTCTAATCTGAGTACCATGTTGGTTAATCTGTAAATGCAGATAATTACTGTAAGAAGCCTTCAATATATAGATAGATATAAAACAAGTGAGACAATGAAGAAATTGTCTATAGTACCATTTCAGATTTTATTTCCAATGATAGGATTGCAAAGAAATCAAAAACTGGAATTTACTTATACAGTATGCACCTCTGAAGTATTTATTTGTTTATTTTAATCACTCTTATTTAATGATTTATTTGTCAAACTTATAATGCATCTTTTCCAGAAGTCTCGAGGCAGTAAACATAAATAGCATAAATACAATCAAATTTCAAAAGTACATAAATGCCTTTGTTTATAATAAAAAAATGAAAACAATGAAAAAAGCAGTCACGTAAAAATACATAAAAGAAAATATAATAAAATACTACTAAGTATTATGATCATTAAAAATAAGACAGTAAAAACATTGCATATGATTATGATTCTTAAGCACTAAAAAAACAAAAAATAATCAAGGCACCGAGATACTACTAGGTCTCTTCAAATAGCCATGTTTTAGTGCCAAATATCTGATGGATGGAAGATTCTGGCGCGGATCTCTCTGGGAAGAGAGCACCACAATTTAGGTGCACCTTCTGAGAAAACACAAATAATTTGCCAATAAACACAACTCTTTTGAAGAAGATTGGTTTAAAAATGCTTCCTTAGAAGAATGTAGATCTTTAACAGGAAAACAAAAAGTTAAAGGATCCACTAAATAAGCTGGGCCATTGATACTCAGAATTTTATAAAATGAGAATCAAGGTGGGAGGGGGGCTGAGGAAAATGGCACACCTGCTCTGAATCTCTCCTGCAATGCCATGTTTTTTTGTTTTCATTCTTGTTACTATTTTCTTGCTTAACATAGTGGTCAAGAGGAAGAGCAAGAAGTGATAATTTCCAGCTAAGCTGTCTCTAGCCTTTACTTCTGGGTCTGTCGTTCAGTTTGTTCATCGTGGAGAAGCCCTTTTATCATCCTCTGAAGCTGAGCCACTTGAAAAAGGTGCAGGAGAAGGGTTGCCGCAATTCTCCTTGGCTGAGGATGCAGTGCTAAGTTCAGAGGCTCAGAAGAAGCCATCAGACCTATGGAGCAGTTTCAGTCTTATGACTCATTGTGATGGAGGAGAGGGTGAGAGTAGTTCAAGTGTCAGCAACTCTGTCTGCAGTCTTTGGCTGGAGCCAGCAAAGGTCCTTGGTAATGACCAGGGAGCAATGGGAACTTAAGGGGTAATTTTTTCTTCTCAGGAGGTGACTCAGGTACTGCTTGTTACGGTAAAACCTCAGGACCTGATTTTGAAAAGCATTTACACACGTAAAAATGAGTTTTACTTGAGTAAATGCACTTTACTTGAGTAAGTGGGCTTTTGAAAATTGCTACAATATATACCATTGAATTGTCCATAGGATTTGCTCACATAAGTGCACTTTAAGGGGGTCATTTTCAAAGGAGTTACGCATGTAAATGTGACATACTATCGTAGCAATTTTCAAAAGCTATTTACTCGAGTAAAGTGCACTTACTTGAGTAAATCCTATGGACAATTCAATGGCATATATTGTAGCAATTTTGAAAAGCCCACTTACTTGAGTAAAGTGTATTTACTCGAGCAAAAACCAGTTTTGCTCGAGTAAATGCTTTTTAAAATCTACCCCTAAACGTGTAAATGGCTTTTGAAAATTGCTCTGATAGTAGTTACATTTGCACATGTAAATCCTTTTGAAAATTCACCTGATAAGTTTTTACACTGGAAACTATTTGGACTGCAATTGAAGGACTAGGAAGAACTTTGTCCCTACAAATGTCTCAGGTTTATGCTGAATTTCAAGACTTTAAAAGAAGACTTTTGCTACAGAAGGCTGCAGAAAGATTAAAAAAAAATTGGAAGTGACTGACAAGAAGGTCGACCCAA
This sequence comes from Rhinatrema bivittatum, assembly GCF_901001135.1. Classification (NCBI taxonomy): domain Eukaryota; kingdom Metazoa; phylum Chordata; class Amphibia; order Gymnophiona; family Rhinatrematidae; genus Rhinatrema; species Rhinatrema bivittatum. Next base: position 38,124,319 of record NC_042632.1, read on the forward strand.
TTCAAACAAATGAAAATATTTCCATTAAAGACATTTTACATTTTCATCGTAAGCTTGAGAATTTAGAAAACATCTCCAAACCTAAGAATTTATGAACGTATTTATTTATTTATCTCAAAAACATATATGCTGCTTTGTCCACAATTAAAGCAACTCACGAAGTAAAACATTCATAGAACAAACAAAAAATGTAAATATAACGCATCTCTGCTAGCAACACAAAACAAGCATGAATTAATAATTCATTTTCCTTAATTGTGTTTTATTGCTGCAAAGGAGATATTTTTAAAAATATCTTCTGGAGACACTTAGGGGCGGATTTTCAAAGGGTTACGCGTGTAAGTTATGCATGTAACCCCAAGAATCCACTCCTGTGCGCGCCGAGCCTATTTTGCATAGGCCCAGCAATGCTCACAAGCCCCGGGATGTGTGTATGTCCTGGGGCTTGAAAAATGGGGCGGGGCGGTCTGGGGCCGGGGCTGGAGCCTCCAGGCACAGTGGCCATTTGCCGCTGTGCCCTGGATCGCGGGCCGGTCGTCGGCCAGCGCGCGCACCCTACGTCTGCCCAGAGGCAGGCACAACTTCTAAGTTAAAGGTAAGGGGCCGTTTTAGGTAGGGCTGGGGGCGGCTTAGGTAGGGGAAGGTGGGGGGGGGGGGGGGGGGGGGGGGGGGGGGGGGGGGCGGAAGGAAAGTTCTCTCCGAGGCCGCTCTGATTTCAGAGCGGCCTCGGAGGGAACGGAGGAAGGCTGTGCAGCTTGGCGCACGCAGGTTGCACAATTGTGCACCCCCTTGCGCGCGCCGACCCTGGATTTTATAACATGCACGTGGCTGCGTGCGCATGTTATAAAATCGGGCGTAGATTTGTGCGCGCCGGGTTGCGCGCACAAATCTATGCCCACGCGTAACTCTTAATATCCGGCCCTTAAAGTGCCAGAAGGATGTCTGCCTCTAGAGTTTTCTATCTGCCAGGCATGGATGGGCAAAAGGATACATCTTCTAATTCTTTGGATATGTCAAATTTAACTGATTTTTTTTAGTCTTCTAGTGCAGTGTTTCCCATCCTTAGTCTGGAGGTACACCTATTCATTTAGGTTTTCAGGATTTCCACAATGTCTATGCATTAAATAGATTTGAATACAATGGGTCTCTGATATATGCAAATTTACTGCATGCATATTCATTATGGAAATCCTGAAAACCCGACTGGTAAGGTGTGCCTCCAGGAGAGGGTTGAGGAGCACTGCTCTAGTGGGGCAAATATGGAATTGGCCACTTTAATTGTGAATCTGGTTGTGGAGCCAGATTGACTTTTGAAGGTATTCTTTAGACATTGCGATTAACTTTTTTTTATAATCATAAAAATGTTTTTCCAGATGTGGCAAGAAAGACACACAGAGGAAGGAAGCAATTTTTGCTTTTATGGCCAAGGGTCTTACAGATTGGGGCATTGTTTATTTTCTAAAGGATTTATCTATTAGGGATGTGATTCAGCCGAACCTTTTGGTTCAGCCTTCGTTATCCACCCGCCATGAGAAATTTCATTTCCCGCGGTTTGGGCCAATTTTTTCGGCTGTCCCGAACCAAAACAAACCCCCCAAAAACACCCCAACCCTTCAGATTTAATTAATTACAGTCCCCCACATTCTCGATCCCCCCAAAACTTGCCTAAAGTCCCTGTTGGTCCAGCAGGGGTCCTGGGAGCAATCTCCAGCTCTTGGGCTGTCAGCTGCCAGTAAACAAAATGGCGCTGGTGGCCCTTTGCCCTTACTATGTGACAGGGGCTATCGGTGCCATTGGCTGACCCCTGTCACATGGTAGGAGCAATGGATGGCGCGTGCCATTTTTTAAGATGGCACTGGCTGTACATTGCTCCTACCATGGTAAGGGCAAAGGGCATCAGCACCATTTTGATTAGAGACAGCCAACAGCCCGAGAGGGGGAGATTGGTCCTGGGACCCCCACTGGACCACCAGGGACTTTAGGCACGTTTTTGGGGGGTTGGGACGATGGGAGATTATAATTAATTAAATCTGAAGGGTTGAGGTGGGTTTGGGTTTTTTTATTTTTATGTGCCCTTTCTCCCCCCGAACCGAGACAAAATAAGAAAAATCATCTATTTCATCACAAACAAATGCACATCACAAACAAATGCACATCCCTAATATCTATATGTCTGATTAAATATCATAGTGTTAATAATTGTATTTTCTTGGTGCCCAATCAACTTACTTTTTTTCTTAATGATAAACTGGCCTTGTAAGCTACGTAGTTAACATCTTACTTGGAATTAGGTTATGTGGTTATTCTTCCACTATCATTGGTTGATATCTAGAGCATTGTTCAGTAGGATTTGCTATTTGATTTCTTGGGGTATGGTCTTCTTAGCCCTTCTTGAATTTGTGGACTTTTATGCTTTGGTGATGGTGTATAATTTTCCTTTGTAAGTACGATTTAATGTCTTTGAGTTGATATTGTATATGTGTAAGCACTTTTCTAAACAAGCTGGCTTTTTTTTTGGAATTTATTTTCTGAATAAGAATATTGAATGTTCACACCTTTTGACTTCCATGTGCAAGCTGAGCTTCCTGAAATTGGAAAGCAATTGGATTTGTCCATGGGGGGGGGGAGCGGTTCTTGGATGGGTCCATTGTGAAGGGGGGACAGCGCTTGCTTATCTTTCTCATCAGCATTTGTTGATCAGGAAGTGAAATTCTAGCTTGCAGTTCTTTCTCCACAGGACCCCATGTAACCCAAGCACAAGAAGGTTCAAGCACATTTGCTTCAAGTAGGTGTGACCTACTCTGCAGATACAGGCGTTGTTTATGAAGCATACAGCAATGTTTTGCTGGCAACATTGCATTGTGTGCATCAGACTTGCTATATAAATATTGTATTTTGTTTGTTTTCTAAATCTCTATATTGGACATTTTTTTTTTTTATCGAATAAAAAAAAATCCTAAATACCATGCCCTTTAGCATGGGCTAGTATGAGTGCTGGTCAAGCAACTTCCTGGAGTTCTAGCCAGACAGCTGCCTGACCTTCACCAGCTGAAAAATATTAGTGCTGACTTGAAAGGTCACCCTAGTATTTCTCTAAAGAATCCAAAAAAGCAAACTATGCCCTTTTACAGCTTGTGCTGCCTTAAATCGGTCTCATTCCTGAATCCCAGAAGCCATGAAAACCAACGGGATGGATTTTTAATAAAATATTGATATCTTTTGCCATAGAAAATTGAAAAAGACGTTTTGGGTCAGAAATGCACCTCCTCTCTAAGCCGTGTGCCCCCATGCGACGTGTAGCATACAGGAGAATCCCAGCACAGTACAGGACAAATCCATAAATGTGAAGCACTGGACCAAAAAAACAGCAGCCCCAACAAGTACAGAAAGAGAGCAGAGCACCATGTAGCTAGGCTGTTTCCTTAGAAGAATATTTGCTTCCTCAGGATTGCTTTAGATTAGTTTCCAAGGAGATACAGGGTAAACATGATGGCTGTGAATTGTCAGAATTCAGTGGTGCCAATCGCTGCAGTTCAGCACCGAGGTGTATTGGCCGAGCTGTGTAGGAAACGTAGGGACTGTTTTACTTAAGGCTTTTTTCACATTCTGTGTCTACGGGGGCGGGGAACTGAATGAAGCTTATGAATCAACTTTCAAAAACTTGATGAACAGGTAAGATAAGGGTATAACTTTGTCCGGCTATCCTGAACCTAATTTTCAGCCACACCTAAAAAGCTAGGATTGTGATGGAAAAGTCTTCTAAATCTGACCAAATAAAATGTGTCTATCTCTCGATCTGCCCCTTGGGATCCTGCCAGGTACTTGTGACCTGGCTTGACCACTGTTGGAAGCAGGATGCTGGGCTCGATGGACCTTTGGTCTGACCCAGTACATCAAATCTTATCTTATTATTATTTAGGGCGGCTATTTGTGCAGATAAATTTAGCCAGTTAGTCCTGAAAAGACGTACTGACAAGTCATAAACCCACCAAGAACACTTTTAGCACCCCTTTTTCTGTCTAGCTAAATTTGTGTGTTTTGAGTGCAGTAGTTTTGCTGATAAGATGGAGCCACAAACAGGCCTGGTTTTTCAAGATATCCTCAATGCATATCCATGAGAAAGATTTGAATGTGCTGTCTTCATTGTAAACAAACATATCTCATGCATATTCACTGTGGATTACCTGAAACCCAGGCCTGTTTGTGGCTCTTGAGGTTGACATTAGATTTATCCAGGTAACTTCAAAAGGTTAGCTGAATAAGTCTTTTGAAAATCTACTCACCTGGAGTACTGTGTTCAGTTCTGGAGACCGTATCTCCACAGAGACAGAGACAAGATGGAGGCGGTCCAGAGAAGGGCAACCAGAAAGGTGGAGGGTCTTCATCAAATGACTTATGAGGAGAGATTGAAGAATCTAAATATGTATACCCTGGAGGAAAGGAGAAGCAGAGGTGATATGATACAGACTTTCAGATACTTGAAAGGTTTTAATGATCCAAAGACAATGACAAACCTTTTCCATCAGAAAAAAATCAGCAGAACCAGGAGTCACGATTTGAATCTACAGGGAGGAAGACTCAGAACCAATGTCAGGAAGTATTTCTTCATGGAGAGGGTGGTGGATGCCTGGAATGCCCTTCCGGAGGAAGTGGTGAAGACCAGAACTGTGAAGGACTTCAAAGGGACGTGGGATAAACACTGTGGATCCATAAAGTCTAGAGGACGTAAATGAAGAGTGGGTGGCTCGCAGGAATGACGGCTACTGCCTGAAGATAATATCCTTATTCAATAAACATACACACAGTTAATGCAACTCCAACAATGCTCTAAGCTTCAACAGCAAGAGGAAATGTGTAAAAAGATTTGCATTCACAAAAAAGCAGGGAGTAGCTTGCTTGTTACGGCGGTTACTACCCCAAACCAAATAAGCCTGATACTTCACTTTTAATACGTATCCAGCATAGCTCTCTGCTTCAACAGCAGGGGAGAAAGACCGATACTTAACGCATACCCAGCATAGCTCTCTGCTTCAACGGCATGGGAGAAAGACCGATAATTCACGCATACCCAGCATAGCTCTCTGCTTCAACGGCATGGGAGAAAGACTGATACTTCACGCATATCCAGCATAGCTCTCTGCTTCAATGGCAGGGGAGAAAGACCGATAATTCACGCATATCCAGCATAGCTCTCTGCTTCAACGGCAGGGGAGAAAGACCGATAATTCACGCATATCCAGCATAGCTCTCTGCTTCAACGGCAGGGGGAACTAAGAAAAGTGGATCTATATACAGACAACCAACAAGGACTGAATTACATAGTCTGGGTTAACAAATAAGCATGGGTGTAGCTTGCTTATTGCAGCGGTTACAACCCCTAACTAATTAAGCTAGATATTCACTTAGATGCAGTTCCAACACTGCTCTCTACATTAATGGTGGGGGTGGAAGGGAAATAGAACCAAAAGGTTACTAAGAGCCAAGACTAACAGAAGTATGAGGAAAAAAAAAAAGTGCAAAGCTTGCCGGGCAGACTGGATGGGCCGTTTGGTCTTCTTCTGCCGTCATTTCTATGTTTCTATGTTACTCCTACATAATTCAGGCCCTTAGTCACTTATGTACAGTTCTAATTCTCTTCTCGAGCATATAGGGAAAGACTTTTATTCTTACATGCGCGGGGTACATTTGTGTGCACTACCCGGCGCTACCCCGAAATTGGAGCGGCCTCGGAGGGAACTTTTCTACCACTCCCCCCCCCCCCCACCTTCCCCTATCTAACTCACCCCTAGCCCTAACTAAATCCCCCCCTACCTTTGTTGCAGAAGTTACACCTGCCCGAGGCCAGCTGCCGGCGCGCCATCCCCCGGCACAGGCCACTCTGCCGGAGGACTTGGGACCACCCCTAGACCACCGCCACGCCCCAGCCCTGCCCACGGACCGCCCATTTTTGAAAGCCCCGGGACATACGCACGCCGCCGAGCCTATGCAAAATAGCCTATGCAAAATAGGCTCGGCGCGTGCAGGGGTAGGTTTTCGGGGGTTACACGCGTATCCCTTTGAAAATCTACCCCATAATGAACCTCACTCACAAACCAGGGTATGTTGGGCATAATCTCGATCTTAATACTGTTGAAACCAGGGCAGGTTTTCTGGTTTGTCATTGTTCCCAATGCTATAACTTACATTTATTACATTGAAAGAAGAGTTAAAAAAAAAAAAAAACACCTGCTGGCTGAGATGAGCATGGGTGTTAATTCAATCTATTACTCTTTTCTGTCCCCAAGAATTCTTCCTGTCATTGTGATTAAAAGTTCACACACTGAGGAACAACCTGTAGATGTTTAACAGGAAGGCAGGTAAGCTTACAGATGGCTGACATTTTACCACGTAAATTGCTTTGAAAATTCTCCTCTAGATTGTTAAAATAAACCATCAGAATTTCCCAGATCTTAAGTACACAAATTGTTAATTAGAAGTAAGCTTGGCTAGTATTTGCTATTAGTTAATTGGTAATCTTATTCTTGGTTTGAACTTTTAAATGTTTTATTAATTATTTAGACTTATTTTATTGATTAGGGATGTGCATGTAAATATTTCTCATTTTATTGTTTTTTAAAATTAATTTTTCATTTCATTTATTTTGGTTAATTTTGTTTATTTGAACCAAAATAAACACCAAAGTGGAAAAAAATAGAAAACAAAAATAAACAAAAGGAAAGGAAGGGGCCAGGTCCTCCCTCCCAGGTTGTCTCTTGCCCTCCATACCCTCTCCTCCCCCCCCCCCCCCCCCGCACTGACCCATCTTACCTCATTTGTGGGGTTCCAGAAGTCTAAATACGGCACAGCCATTCCTGCCCTGCCAGATCCTGATTTAAAAATGATGCCTGCCAGGCCTGAGGCTGCCACCATTTTGTGGTACAGCCATATTCTGCACAGCTGGACAACAAAATGGTGCCAGCTGGCACAATTTCCAAATCAGGATCGGGTAAGTTGTGTGTGTGTGTGTGTGTGTGTGTGTTGGGGGGGGTGGGGGGGTTTGGACGAGGCCCAGGCAGGAATGGTAGTGCTTTATTTTAATGGTGCTAGGGGGTTGCAATCATAGGAACCCAAGCTGGGGCTAATTTCTATATTACTAAATGAAAGTCGACAAACGTCATTGTTTTTTGCTTTTCATTTCATTTTTAGATAATGAAACAGAGTATTTCACTACTATGTTCTTATTTTGTTGTTTGTAAATGAAAGCACGCCCCTATTATTGATGATGATTTTATTTTCTGTATCCTGCTGTGAATCTATGGGGAAAGAAGGTTATAAATCGAAAAAGGTAAGGCCCTTGTTATCATGCATGTCTCTCTAAATCTGTCTATGAATTGCAGCAACGACTGACCTGAGAAATTATCTTGAGTAATAATAAGGGAGCAGGATAGTCCCGCCTCGATAAGGTTGTCAAAGCAGCAAGAACAGATCTGTGATACTGGAATGTGGCATCTCTGGGGTGTTGTCATGACTTGGGGTGTTATCCACCTCATAACATAAAACAAAAGAATAGCATAGTTCTGTTATTTCAGTGGGATAATATGAATACCAGGGATGTTAGTTTTTCTGGAACAAAAAAATGACAAGTAATTGGCAGAATGCCGGGGTCTACCAGGGGGTTAAATAAATATCTCGTTACAGTCATTGAAGCATGTAATACTTCTGACCAGCCGGTAGGATGTAATAGTTCAGCAGTCTGACATGCGTAAAGCCCCTGGGAACTTTAGTCTGCTGTGGCTCAACAAACTGCAGTCATCTGGAAAAAAAATTCAGCTGAGCCTCATTTTTCCAGCAGACGTTTCCATTACAAGTAGGCGAGATGTGGTAGGACGCTGAGTGGACCATGAGATTACAAAATTAAAAAAAGAAAAGAAAAGCTTTCAGTCAATGGTTCATATTTTCTGTCTGTCTGCTTTTGATGCCAAAGGCATCCCAGCAGTGTATAATTGTTAGAGATGTGTGTGTGTGTGTGGGGGGGGGGGGAGTGTTTTTTGTTGTTTCATTTCACTGGGAGGGGATTTGTATCATTTTGGGGCTTTTCAGTTATCCATCTAAATGGCTTTTGAATATATCGACCTCTGTGAGTCTAGTGGCCACTCCCTCCAACCCACTTATTTATTTTATTTATTTATTTATTTATTTAAGGTTTTTATATACCGGCAATCATGAGAACATATCTTGCTGGTTTACATGAAACGGGAGTGCATTAAATACATCAAACTAGAACTCAGGTGACCGAAAGTACAGTTACAATTAACAAGGGTGGCAGAACTTGGTGAAGAGGAAGAAAAAGGAAAGAATAAATGGTTGGTTACTAAATTTTAAAAAGAGTACCCTGTGGTTAAACGGTTAAACCTTGCTCAGATGTCTAGTTTCCTATGAAAAATGTGGTAATACATATCTGATTTTCATTTTGCTTTCATTAACCGTTTTCCAAATGGCACCAGCTGATCCCCAAGCACTCCTATGCCTTTGCTTGGACAGAGCAAAGAAGAGCTTGCGGGGGGGGGGAGTTGTCAACTGGTGCCATTTTGAAAAATGGGACTAGCAGGGCAAGGGTGACCAGGGATCATTCCTGCCCCCACTAGACCACCAGGGACTTCCTGCTAAGCTTGGGAGGTCCGAAGGGTGGTGATCACTATAAATGTAAAATGGGGGCAGATAGCTTGAGCCATACGGGGTAGGGTTGCAGGGGTGGCCACCTGATTACAGATATTTTTGGACAACAGGCATCGGGGCTCTATTCATGCACCTTGTGGCTCCTGTGAAATTGGCGACCCCAGGATAGGGGGTTCACGCTCACATGTTGCTGTGGCCAGGAAGATGCAACATTCTCAGCTATGACAGTGCAAGGAAAAAAAGCAATTGGATTTATTAAACTGCTGTACTTGGATTCTGCAATTTAGTAAATCCCACCAAAATTCTCAGTACACAATTAAGCTATACAATTTCTTGATGGAGGCTGTAGTCAAGGCATCTAGTTTAGCTGGGTTTAAAAAAGGGGGTTGTACAACTTCCTTAAAGAAAAGTCCATAAACCTTTATTTGCCAGGTAGACTTGGTAAAGTCACTGCTTATCCCTGGAAGTGGGCAACAAGAAATCATAGGGATATGCCAGAAATTTCCTGCATATCTGGACGGGCCACTGTTGGAGATGGGATGCTGGGCTTAGTAGACCCTTGGCCTGACCCAGCATGGCACCTCTTATGTTCTAACATTGCTTCTAGCACTGTTTTACCAGTAAATTGACCTCTTAATGAATAGCTTGGGGTTTTATGAGAGCAAAAATGATCACTTATACCTGTGTGCCTGCAAAGCCAAGTGAATCGGCATGTAAATGACTTGTGGGTTGCACGTGGGTATGTGAGACATTGGTTAATCTCTAAAATTGGATTGTGAGTGATCTTAAATCTATCTGTGCCAGCTCTTTGCTTTTGAGATGCAGAGGGTTACACGTTATGGTAGTAGACTTCTTTACAGGTCATGGTGATACACTTTTTTTTTTTCTACTTCAAAAAACTTTCTTTTAATGTCTATTGTAAGGGTTTTGGATTTATGCTTTGGTACAAAAACAAAATTGACAAGAAAAGTTCTTTGAACTGTTGGCTGAAATAATATCAGGGTTTAAAATGAAGCTCTGTCTCGGTGCTGATAAAAAGCTGCTTGGGAAGGAGGATGGGGTTTTCTTGAGCGATCAGGCTGCTCTGACTCACAAATGGGAAGAAAAATGCTCATGTACCATCTGCTTTTTCTGGCTTAAGAATCACTTGTCATATGTAATCGTTTCTGTTTTCTCCACCATTATCCATATCTGTATATCTAATATGGGAGCAATTTTTAAAGTCCCCCATGTTGCTTGCAGGCAACATGGGGGTGGGGGTGGGGGGGACATTGTTACCCAGATAAAAACATTTTAAAATTATTCTCCCCTTGTTCTGTGTAGCATGCCTCTATCTTCCTATAGCACAATAAAATTGTTGTTGCCTGGCAGTTTCATCTTGCTCCTTTGGGCATCTAGCTCAATTAGAGCTGGCCTACATCTATTTAAAATATTTCTGGCCTGAGCTAGAAAAAAACGTTAGACTAGCATTCCCTATATACCTGTTAAAACAAATGCCCTTTTAACCTTTTGCTAAATGTCTTTATGCAGGTCTCAGCCGATGGCTATCCTGCCATGATCCTTCATTTGGAACTACCTAGGGGTTTGTTTTTTTCCTATTGTATATCCCCTCCCACCTCACTTAATCCAATCATTGAAGTTGGAGTCATTGGCCAAGAGCCATTGGCCAAGGATCCTTCCAGAACCCTGTATTCATGTGCCCTAAATCCATCCACTGGATGTCACTGTTACACGATGACTAAGATTCTCCTCCCGCTAGACGCTCTTATCACTACCTGGCCAGCAAATCAAACCCAGGGCCTCCACATGGTAGCACAGCGAGCTTGCCACTGTGCTGGCTCTTAGCTACATTCTGTGACAATAAAACTTCCTTGTAGATCACTGTTGTAAATCATTCTGTTTTCCCTTTTTTTGTCAATGTAAATAAAAAATAAAAATAAGAGCTTCTTATATATATTTTGACTGAATATTGACTATTTCTTTGTCTATATAAACATGTTATACCTTAAAACACCAAATGATCCAGTTGAGCATTGCCGTGCCAGTAACTGGAGTTTAGCTGTTTTGCTAATAAGGATGGAGAAAGTGAAAAAGAGCCCTTAAGGATGCCCTTTACCTACTAACCTATTTGTTTATTTCCACTGACCTCCCCGACCCCATTCGTCATTTCTCCTCTCAGTTGTCATCACACCCTCCCCTCCCTGCGTTTATGCTCTTGGCTATATTCTGCCTACATAACTGTAATGCAACCTTATGTTTGGCACCATTTATTCCACATCGTAATTGTTGAGATATCAACCAGTGACAACGCAAATCTAATAACAATAGATGGCTTTGCAATGCAGTTACATTTTATTTAGTTAAAAGATATAAGAAATTAGTAAAAAAAAAAAAAAAAAGAATCATTAAAATATGGGTGCGATGCAGTGCTTGGAAGGTTGTGGTATTCATTGTAAATCAACTTACTAGTGTAGGTCCCCTTTCCTCCCAATGGCAAAATGGATAAATTGATGATGATACATAATAATTACGCCAACGTTTACAATGACTTAATAGGACACTCCTGTGGGGGGGAAGGGGTGTACTATTCCACACAGCTCCACCCTCCATTGTGTTTTTGATTTATTTAGAAATGGGTAACCCAAATGATAAGAGCCAGATTTTAAAAGGGTTACGCGCCAGAGGAAGACGTAAATAAGTAAAACAAGGTAGGGAGGGGATTTAGGTAGGGCTGGGGGGTGGGTTAGATAGGGGAAGGGAGGGGAAGGTGGGGGGAGGGAGTGGAGCAGCCTTGGAGGGAAGGGGAAAGCCATTGGGGCTCCCCTTGGGCTCGGCGGGCGCAAGGTGCACAAGTGTGCACCCCCTTTTGCGCGCTGACCCCGGATTTTATAACTTGTACTCAGCAGCGCACGTATGTTATAAAATCGGGTGTATATTTGCATGCACCGGGTAGCGCGCACAAATATACCCCGCGCGTGCAGATTTTAAAATCTGCCCCAGTGAGTAGTGCAAGTAGAATTATTTTTCTTAATGTGAGGTGATTGGACTTTGTTCAGTTCAGTGTTGTGTATTTGAATATCACCTAGTGTGGTGGATTGGTTTAGGTGTACAATACTTGAATGTCATTCGCTTTGAAATGCCTGACAAAGCAGAATATAAATCAGTAAATAATAAAAAATAAGTGCGTTTAACAATTTTTAACAATTTAATTAATACGATGCATATACTGTGGGGTAGATTTTAAAAGGAGTGCACGCATGTGCAGGTGCGCGCACGGGGGAGGGTAAATTTCAGTAAATTACGGGCGGCAATGCAATCAAGCCTCCCCCAGTTCCTTCCCAGTCCGCTCCAATTAAGGAACGGACTGGAAAAGAACTTCCCTACCCCCCTGCCTAACCTTCCTTCCCTTTCCTCTCTCCACACTGACCCCTAACCCCTACCTAGCTACCTGAAAATTTGTTATTTTTCTACTTGCTGCTCCTCCGTAGTAGCAGTAGTTTCCGTGCACCAGCCGGCGTATGCTTCCCCAGTACAGCGGCCAATGGCCACTGTCCCAGCCGACCTCTGCCCTGCCCCGCCCCCAGGCCCACCCCCTTTATCAGGGCCCGGCACTTTTGCGCGTATTGGGATTTACGCATGTGGCCAGGCCCTTTTGAAAAAGCGCGGCTTACGCAGGGCCCAGACATGCGCGTGAGTCCCTTATTTTATGCACACGGCCCTTTAAATATTTGCCCTTATAATTTTAACTGATGGAAAGCAGAAAGATAACTCGTTTGTTAAATTTGTAAATATGTTTTTTAATTTACCAGGTATTCTTCTCAGAACATTCCCTATAAAAAAAAAGGTAAATAAATATGGGTCATTTTTTTTAAATGTTAGGCTCCTAACTTTTGGAAGACTCCTAAATTGGCCCTTTCTGAACATTTATTAGAAATGAGTTCTTAAATTTAGGCTCCTAGTTTCTTAGGGACCTAAATTTAGAATCCTAAAATGTACATGACTACATAGGAGGGCGAGGAAACAAAGGGGGTCATTTTCTGAGCCTATCGCAAGCGAAAACGGACTCTTCGCAGGTGAAAAGTCCCTTTTTGCATGCGATAGCTTGCCTAGGGGCGGAGTCAGGGCGGTGAGGAGGCGGACGCGGCGCTATCTTAAGGTAAGTACAGTTATCGCCGCCAGTAGCGTACCCAATAGCGCCACCTTTCACGGTGGCGCTATTGGGTGCGAAAGCCGGCAGCAATAACACCGCGGTGGTGCGATCACTGCCGGCTTTCGCAGGCCCACCCCCCGTTAACGCTGGGATTCACCATTCTCTGTGAGAATGGTGAATCCAGCCCAAAGTTAGGAGCTTAGCAGTGATTTTCAGAACAAGGCACCTAACTTAGGAGCCTAAATTTCGGTGCTCAAGCTTTTTTTGAATATCGGCCTCATGGTCTCCTTTTTCTTGTAAAACAATAATGATATCTTAACAAAGACTGAAATTCATCTTTCCTTTCTGCCTTTGTTAGGCCTTTTAAATAATTTTAATTCAGATCAAAATTAGAAGCAATATATAAACTCACATGCCGATTAAGCAGAACTCTGAGGCTCCTTCTTTGCAATGTAGCTGCTGTATTAAGTGAAGGTCCCCCATGGTGGTCTGTCACAAGCTCTCTTGATGCAGCAAAACCTTGTATCTGTGAGAAAAAAATAAACCATACTGCTGCTTTTCTTCTTTCTTTTTTTTTTTTTAAATATTATACTATTACCTCTTTATCTATTCTTTCTAATAAAACAGTAATGTTATTCTATTCCCACAAAAATGTAAATTTTATGGAAGGGGTGAATTTAAGATTTCAGTACCCATAAGCAGGACTGTAGAGCAGAGGATGAGAGAGAGAGCCCCTGGAGAGGACGGAACAAGCCACTGGCCCCAAAAGCATGGAGAGCAGAGGGTTGGGTGGCAGCCCCAGGATAGTGGAGAGCAAGGGGGTGAGTGCCATTTTGAAAATTAGACCTGGCAGAGCAAGAGCTGAGCACCTGGATATTGCTCCTGCTGCTGAGACCCGCAGATGAGGAGTCTGGACGGGGGGGGGGGGGGGGGGGGGGCTCGCTGCGGAGGGCTTTAATAGCAGTTGATACAGCCATTTGAATATGAAATGACACAAAAGCATGGCATTTCATTTGCTTTTGTTTTCTTTTCAAAGCAAAATGAATCTAACTGGGAACATTTTGTGAAATGTTCTGTTGCTTATCAAACAAAAGTGCATCCCTAATGTATGCAACTTACTGAATTATTTCTATCTGGAAAAAAAAATGTATTATATCTATATTGTGTGCAATTGTTCTATGTACCTTACAATTTTCAGCTTTGGCAACACTATTTTCTGTAGTTGTTATATGTCTACTGTAACAACATTCAACAACATTAATAAACAATTTGAGTTTTCCACCGTAATTTTAATTTTCTTACACAGAATGTCTAATATTCTAAGCTGACCAGAAGCCAACAATTTCCTTTTCCCTCACCTTACAAGAGGTATCTCAGAACTTTCAAAGGTTCTGTTTTCCATCCATCTCCCCCTTTACTATTTATATCTCATCAGCTTATAATAACCTTTCCAATTGGCTACTAGATTCAAAATCGAATCCCTATTGGCTAATACCTAGACTGTGCATTCTTTATTTTATTCCTCACAATTCAGTTCCGACCAATCAGATTCCACCACTAATAATCCTTCACACTGTCAACAGGATTACATCTGTAAAAACTCAGAGTAGTTCTATTTTTCATTCAATATCAATAAATCTCACCCAGGTAATAACTTGGTAAAATAGTCTTGGCCCTTGGATTTATGGAACAATTAGCATACTATTTATTTTATCAATCTGCTTTCCAATTTTCTGCTCTCCTGTTCATTATTTAGCAACTTCTCTAATAGGCATCATTTTAAAGATTCCTTTTCTGTGCATTTTGCCATATAACACCCCTATTCCATCAACAGGCTTTTATACATTTTCAAATAAAATAATCTTGTGCCATTTTTCAACTTCCATAGAAAATAATAGGAACTCATAAAAACAGTTAATGCATTCAAAACCCAGTGAAACAAAAATTATGCCATTCATATGCTTTTGTGCCTTAGGGTCTCAGCACTTAATGCACAAGGCTGGGAAAACCATTTCAGAGGCATTGCTTTTCAATTTTAATACAAAGAAAAGGCCCCTGTAACAGTTAACAGCAGTTTTATTTTCTATTTAATTCTGATTGAAATCTAAACAGGATCCTCAGTGCTGCAGGGACGTTATCTACCCTGACACCAAGCAACCGTATGCAATATTTTGGATGTTTATTCCTGCTTTTACAAAGGTCACTGTTCCCATGATTCTAGGGCACCTTTGGTGCAAGTTGCAGAAATTCAGAAGTGTCACAGAAATACAAACATGGCTGCTGCTTCCACAATGCCTAACATCATGAAACCACAACTTCCGTCTGAATGAACCCCAAAGCTTCCCTGAAGCTGTCATAATTATTCTGATTCAAAAATAAACATTGGGCTAATGTGCCTGTAAAAAACAAGGAGGCTATAAATCAACCAACTCAACACACTTCTATATAACATCTTGAATGCCTTTATATTTAAGGAAAACCTTTCTCGTAAAGAAACTTTAAATCTAAATTTTGTTTTGTGGATGAGAAAGCCTTCAAACCCTCTCTATTATCTGTCCAGGTAAAAATATATATCATCAATAAAACACATCCACAATTTAATTTGAGTACAGACATCACAGGTATAAATTTAAGATTCCTCAAATGTTGCAACATACAAGCATGCTATCGAGGAGGCTATTGTGGCCCTCATCACTGTTCCTTTGAGCTCATGAATAAATTATTGCCTACATTTTTAAAATTTTTTAGTCAATGCTATAGTGGAAAGATCACATACGAACTATCTGTAACTCTCATACATCAATGTACATTTCAAACAATTATCTATTGTTGTAATTGTTCTGAATCTGCTAGGGAGTTAGCAATCTGTTCTGAATCTGATGCTTGATGGGAGGAGCAATCAGATAGTAGTTAGCAATCCGTTCGGGATATGCAGTTATATATGAGAGGTGAGGGTGTATCATTGGACCAGTGGCAGATGACCACGCCCCCGGGGAATGATCCCGAGAGGGACCACCGGTCAGGCTCAGAATTAGGAGACAAACATACACTAATTCTTTATTAGACAGTATACTGAACCACCAGAGGTGGCAGTAATGAGCTGGAATGCCCGGCTGGGCTGTAGTCCCTCAGATACTGAACAGCGATCCCTGGAGGCTGAGCTGAAGAGAGACTGAGATATAGTGAGTAGGCAGGATATGCAGATGATAACACTCACACAATGTCCCAATGATGCCCATGAGCTGGAAAGTATAGGCCCTTGAGGAGCGAGTATCTAGTTCCAGGGAAAGCTTAGAGAGAATGATGGTAACTCACTGATGTAGCTGATATAGTTGGTAGTGAAGACTTCCAGGCAGAGGAGTATATGAAGCAAGTCTGGGATCAGGGCCCTCGAGGAGCAAGTACCGGTTCCAGACTGACACCTGAAAAAACAAGGAGAAAGCGAGGTCCCCGAGGAGTGGGTACCTCTGGTAAGTCCAAAGAGGCAGAGTAGCTTAGGTAGCAAAACCCTCGCTAACTTGCTGTGTTAGCAAATTCCAAGACCTTAAATATCTGTCGCGGGTGACGACATCTTTGGGGGGCGCCCTCGAGGTTCACGCCAATGCGGTACTTCAATTGGGGCCGCGCGCATGCCCCTAGGCCTCCAGGAAACATGGCGATTGCAGCATCGAGCCAGTCCAGGAACACCCGAGGACAAGTGGCAGGAGAATGCCACGGTAGCCAATCTTCCCGCGGTCGGAGAGGAAGGCACCAGAGAGATAAGGAGGGCGGAGAGAGGGTGTCAGGCACCGACGGACACAAAAATCAGTCACCAAAAATCCAAGATGAATCATATTCTTGTACATTATGTAATAAATTAATGCAGAATCATGGAGATTTACTTTTTGTACTACCAGCAGCTGTAAAAGCTTATTTACTTTGATAATAGTTCTAAATGAAAGCCGATAACAGATAGAATTGGACAACCAGGCAGAGATTCTACAGATTTATGAATTTTAGATATTACATTAAAAAAAAAAACAGGAAAACTTGGAAAATGTTATAAAAAAAACAAAAAGTCATATTCCTTCGATTGATTCAGAAATTGGGACAATCCTTGATCCAAAATGAATTTGATCTGGACTTGTATTCTTGACGTCGGATCCACAGCTAGAGTTGGTAGAAACTCGGATCAAGAAGCTGACTTAAAGCTTCACTACATTTACCATGACCCATAAGAACAGTTTCACCCCCTTTGTCTGCAGTTTCAATAACAATAGATGAATCATTACCCAAAGTCCACAGTCCTTCTTAGCTAAATTGTGATGTATATGTAATTTTGTCTGTTCCATAATTGCAATATTCCCTAGAAGTAATTTTTCAAAACATTTTTTTTTAAAAAGGGAATCAACAGAAGCCATATGCATCCATTTAATTTTCTCACCAATGGTGTGTCCCGCTGAGCCAAAGATTGTTTAACAAAAAACAAAGCAATTTTTAATCAACAAAAATATTTAAATAAATTTACATAAACTCTAAATGGATCATATCATATCGTAGTGACCCAAGACAAACCTTTTTGCAACACATTAAACTCATCCATTGTTAAAGGTCGAGGAAATAAGTTAAATAATGATGAAAGCACTGAGGATGACAATTGTGTACTTTTCATGATTGCCTTTGATTGTAACTTCCAGGTTCTATTGGTGGGGGGGCAGCCCTTTTCTGTGGCATGATCTTAAAAAGGCTCATCGCCAAAAATATTGTCATAATATAAGTCACCTGAAGACGAATCAATTTTAACAGTTCTATGAGATTGAGAAGATGATCATTGATCCTCCTGAGTAGTTTGATCAGAGGAATCTCCTGACAATACATTAAAAAAAAAAGGAGTCTTCTGTGTATAGGTTGTTCTATTTTTGTTCACCCATGGATAAACATAGCCTTTAACATAATATGCTTCATTGAGGTGAAATTTGATAAGCTTGATCTTCTTTAAATCACTCCTAAATTGAGCATCAAAACATAATGAGAAAAGGAACCTTTAAGTGAATCAATCTGTGTTTGTATTTCCAATTTCATAGATGATGCTGCCTCATTAGTTGTTTCTATTATAAGCAACATCAAATCGTATGAGCATTTATTACAGATAGCATTCCAATGAGCTATAAACAATTCATTATCTGAATATAAATAAGACTCTATAAATCCTGCATCCCCATGGTATTCTCTTAACCCTGCAATATTCATTCAAAGTAGGAGAGGTTAATTCTGTCCTTATTAGATGTTTATTAGTTTTCATGATATCAGTCCAATAAATCTCCAGTGTGTTCTTGCTCTCCAGATCAAAACACAATGAAGTTCTTATTCAGAAAGCTGGTGAGTGGCGAATTTATCTTGGAAAAAGTACTCATCAACTTTTCCAGATATTCAGGAAAGTCAGAGATTGGCTACAAGGTTGCCACTTGGCTCCAGATTTTCTGGTTGATACAGTCCTAGTTTTAGCTCATTGGATGAAGGCTTGTAGGTCTGATTTCCCTATTGTATTCCCTAGGAAAAACAAGTCTACCAGTTCATATATGAGAGAGAGTAAAACCAGCACTGGATCTACCTATCCTAAAAATCTGGATCATCTGACAACCCTTATTGGCTGGTGTCATTGGCATTGCATCAGCAGTGAGGGTAGTGCTCTAGATTGGTCTAATGGTCCAATAAAGGGGAGAGGTGATAAAGACATAATAATGGAATCTTACTAGCCCCTAGGTCTGGCAGGCTGCAAATACAGTAAAAGCTTGGAGATCCATATTCAGCACCACATAGCCAGATAAGTTCGAACTTAACCTGCTAAGTGATTCCATTTCAATATTTGGTCACATTTAGCAACTACCACTTAGCCAGATAACTAGTTACCCTGCTAAATAGTAGGAGTGTGTCATTTGGGGGACAATTTTCATGTCATTTAGATTTTTTCCCAAATTGTTTTATTTTTTTATTTTTTGGGGGTTTCAGAAATAGTGACACTATTTGAAATAGTGTGCACCATTCAGAAATTATAATGCACACTAAAAATGATAGAAGAAAAAATACAATTTTGTGGGTTTTTTTTTATCATTTTCAAAATGAAATTAAATGATATAAGCAATGTTTGTGTCCTTTCAAACTAATGTACATCCTTACTAATTAGCTGGCGACTAAGTGGGGGGTGTTCCAGGGGCATTCCGGAGGGTAGCGACTTATACAGCTAACTTGCAAGACTGGAAGATTGGGCATCCAAATGGCAGATGAAATTTAATGTGAACAAGTGCAAGGTGTTGCACATAGGGAAAAATAACCCTTGCTGTAATTACACGATGTTAGGTTTCATATTAGGAATTACCACCCAGGAAAAAGATCTAGGCATCATAGTGGATAACAATTTAAAATCGTCGGCTCAGTGTGCTGCAGCAGTCAAAAAAGCAAACAGAATGTTAGGAATTATTGGGAAGGGAATGGTTAATAAAACGGAAAATGTCATAATGCCTCTGTATCGCTCCATGGTTAGACCACACCTTGAATACTGTGTACAATTCTGGTCGCCACATCTCAAGAAAGATATAATTGCGATGGAGAAGGTACAGAGAAGGGCAACCAAAATGATAAAGGGGATGGAACAGCTCCCCTATGAGGAAAGGCTGAAGAGGTTAGGGCTGTTCAGCTTGGAGAAGAGATGGCTGAGGTGGGGATTATGATAAGAGGTCTTTAAGATCATGAGAGGTCTTGAATGAGTAGATGTGAATCAGTTATTTACACTTTCGGATAATAGAAGGACTAGGGGCATTCCATGAAGTTAGCAAGTAGCACATTTAAGACTAATTGAAGAAAATTCTTTTTCACTCAATGCACAATTAAGCTCTAGAATTTGTTGTCAGAGGATGTGGTTAGTGCAGTTAATATAGCTGAGTTCAAAAAAGGTTTGAATAAGTTATTGGAGGAGAAGTCCATTAACTGCTATTAATCAAGTTTACTTAGGGAATAGTCACTGCTATTAATTGCATCAGTAGCATGGGATCTTCTTGGTGTTTGGGTAATTGCCAGGTTCTTGTGGCCTGGTTTGGCCTCTGTTGGAAACAGGATGCTGGGCTTGATGGATCCTTGGTCTGACCCAGCAATTTAATTTCTTATGTTCTTATGTTCTTATTCTAAGTGCTGATATTCAGTCTTATCTGGCTCACTTAGCTGGATAAGTTATACCTGCTATTGAGCAGGTCTAAAGTTAGCCAGATAAACCTATCTAGCTACTATTAGATAGCCAGACATATTAAGTGGCATGGCCATGCCGCTGAAATTTCCAGCCAAGTTA
Organism: Rhinatrema bivittatum; assembly: GCF_901001135.1. Lineage (NCBI taxonomy): Eukaryota > Metazoa > Chordata > Amphibia > Gymnophiona > Rhinatrematidae > Rhinatrema > Rhinatrema bivittatum. The sequence goes on from NC_042632.1 coordinate 38,144,442, forward strand.
GCCAAATATGTTTATCCAATGAACTAGCTCAGTTGGAGAATGGCTAAATATGGACCCTCTAGTCATGTCTATCTTGCAGGCCTTGCAGGGAGCCTAGAAGACCAGATGTTTGATCAATGGCCATGCTAGTACTGACAGTATAGCTATTTAGATCATTAGAAAGCTTTGTGGTTAGACTTGGGAAGAGAAGGGAGCTGGATGTGCATAAAATGTGAAATGTGTATTCTCGCTGCCCAAGACAGTAGAGTAAAATTGAGAAAAATGACAAAAGCTGCCCTGGAAAGGGAGAGATATCTTAGAATTGGTCGCATTATATGGCTAGCAGCTGGGATATATCTACGAGGTAGGGGTGTGCATGTTGGAAAACGTTGTTATACTTTGTGGCGACCGTTTTGTAAAGTTTTAGTGTGAGCTACTTTACAATTGCCCCCCATTCAAACAAAACTTCCTCCAACGAAATATTATTACTAAGTCCCATCCCAGTTACCCTGAACCCCCACACCCTTACCCCATCTCACCCCATCTGTGGGTCTACAGTGCACAAGAATGAATCCCGGGTGCTCCTGCCCACTATGGATGGGGTAGGATAGGAGGGGCTAGGGTGGCCTGGGATGATGTCACCAAACTTTTGGCAGCTTGGGAGTTTTCAGCCAGGGCTTCCACTTCTTTCTACTGGAAAAGAAAATGAAAAACGAACACAGTTTTCTTCATTTTACTTTCCTTTTTTTTTTTTCCAAAATGAAATGAAATGAATTAGAACATTTCATTAAGATTTCCTGTTTTGTTTCATATCCCTATCCTGCAGTGTGATAGGAATTTTTTTTTCTGCCGTCACCTACTACAGAGGCCCTCAAATTAAGGCCCGGGGTTCACACCCAGACAGCAGGGCAATTTTTTCTAGCCCACCAAACTTTCCCTGCCTGCAGCCAAACAGGCCCCATACAGCAACATTTACCTTTATTTTATTTATTGTGTGTGTTTGCATTTGGTGCAGTAAAGGCTTGAATGCTGGGGTAGTCACACTTGGGTGGCTCAGGGAAGGCCACAATGCTGGTGGGGGTCCCTAACCTGCACCAGCAGGTGAGAGGAAGGAGAGGGAGCAGAAGGGAAGGGAGTATGGGGGAGGGGAGGATGGGGAAAGGAAGAGAAGGGAGTTTGAGGGAGGTGAGCATGAGAGGAGGGGGGCATGTGAGGAAGGAAGGGAGGAAGGAGATCAGGGGAGTGAAGGGGATTGGGAGGGAGGGAGGGGTGGTGAGAGGAAAGGATTGTGAGTGAAAGGTGAAGAAGAAGTGGGAGGGAATGATTGTCAGAAAAGGGGAAAGGTATGAGAAGAGGGGGATGAGGAAAAAGAGAGATGGGGTGACAAAAAGGAGGGAAGTAGAGAAAACAAGAGTGTATTGTGGTTTGTGAGTGGGAGAGAGTGTGCCATTCATCAGCCCCCACTCTTCCAGGAGGCAGGTGATAGGGTTTCCCAGGGTATGGCAGGGTTTCCATCTTTCTAGAAATATTTTTACTGATGCTCTATCTGCCATACCTCTGAGGGAATCCTCTCCCCCAGTCTTCCCTCTTTCACAGCATTTCAAATCAATTCAAGTGGGAATCACTTACACTTCTCCCCCCTCTCCCCACCCCCTTACTAAGGGATTCTTCTCGGTGATTTGAAATGTGGCCCTTTGCTTAAAAGGTTTGGGGACCTCAGATCTACTACATTACTATGTTACTATATATTCGAGAATTATCAGTATTATAGCATCTTCTTAAGTCTAATATTACTTTAGAATATATGATACAACTACTTTGTGTCTTATTTATTTTTACCAGATGGTTTTAGGTCGTTAGACATTCTCAACCAGTCCTGGGGCTTGTCCTGTGGCATCTATGAACGTGTAGTCCTCCGTGTCTCAGGATTACCACACAGGCCAATGGAGCAAAACCAGACTGGTTCATTCTGTCTGTTTTTGTACGTATATATTGCTACAGTAATACTATATCTATCATATGGTATATCCCTGATCAAGAATTTCAAGGCAGTTCACTTTGTTTTCATTATATTTAATTGGATAAATATCCACTTAATGAATGAATGCAGTGGGCAGGTAACCTTTTAAAGCTAAGCCAGTATTTCCCAGCACCTCTCCTGGAGGCATACCTAACCAGTCTGGTTTCCAGGATATCTGTAGTGAATATGCATGTGATAGATTTGCATAAGATGGGTCTCTAATGTGTGCAAATCTATCTCATGAGTATTCATTATAGCAATCCTGAAATCCCAACCAACTAGGCGTCCCTCCAGGAGAGAGGGTTGAGAAACTCTGAGCTAAGCAATAAAAGACACCGAGGGGGGGCCTTAAGATGAGAAATGAAGAAAAGTGAGGTAATGACTGTGGTGGATAAATGAATATGAAATAAATAAGGAAAATGGTTTACTTAAAACCAGTGAGTAAAGCATAATGCTGTGACTGTCAGCACTACGGAGCATGTAGAGGTGACATCCATAATTAGGCAGTTCAGGCTGTTGTTTTATAGATGCTAAATAACATTACAAAAACCTTATCCCGTACATGCTGTGCTATTATCACAAATGCTTAGGTACCTGCAACTTGTAATTGTATTGATCCTAGAGAAAACTAGATTTCCTTTATTGGAGCAAGATAAGAACTGAGAGCACGCAGATCCCTTCTTCAGATGAGACTTTAAGGTTGAAGGAGCAACGCATAAGGGTGTGGTAAATGAGTGTTAATTAACAGAGTGAATGTCTGCACTGGGAATGGACGCCTTACTCCTTCAGCCTGACAATCACATATGAACAGGAACCCTCACCTTCAGTTTTTTTATTTTATTTTTACTATGATTTTCAAAGTTATAACAAACAAAAAAAAAAAAAAGAAATCCGCTGATTTTTCTCTTGTGTGTTATAATAGTCATTTTTCCACAGATTTTTTTTTTTTTTTTGTTATAACATTGAAATTCCCAGAAAAAAAATCAAATAAAAAATGAAGATGAGGGTTGCTTACATATGAACTTGGAATTTCATTTCCCGGAACATCTTTTGAAGATTCCTGTATTAATCTTTGCTACCCTAATACCAGACGTTACTCCTAAATTTATTATGTTGGTTCAATAATATAGCAAAAGTAGGTTAAATGGTTTCATTTTGAATCTGTTGTGTGTGCACTGGAGAGTCTAACACGGTTTAATTACCTTGCCGCTGATCGGTGCCTCATTAAAGGGAAAGTACTTTCTGCAGAGATTTTGCCTATTGCGCTCTTTACAATAGCAAAAGTTCCACGTTAATGCAGACATCAATATAAAGATGTAGTTAAGTTTGTCATATGAATGTGTCTGCTTCACATTTTGCACATTTTAACACATGCTATTTTTCACTATGCTGCTAGCTAATGAGTTATTCTGCCTACTTTTGCATCTCTTTACCTCAGCATAGATTTTGAGTTAACACTAACGCAAGGTCATTTACTTTTTATTAAAATATTTGTAGGCTGCACTGTCCCTTGTTCTAGGTGGCTTACATTAAAAGCATGCATAATATACATTAAACCAAAAGAAAAAAAATGTTCAGTTCCTAAAATATATTCCAATACTGATATGGTACCCAGTTTGCCCAGATGTAAAGAACAGAAATACACCAGCCTCTGCACCTTATCCCACTCCTCTTTATCCGCCTTCCAGGCCAAGAGAAAAGGGTACAGTCTAATGGTATATAAGTCCAAATGCTTCCATGAAAAGGTGCCTGTTTAACTGCTTTCTGAAGGAGACAAAGCCAGACCTGCTGCTGCTGCTGCTCAGGGGAGTGCGTTCCAAAGCTGAGGCCCAGCTACTGAAAAAGTTCTCTCATGGTAATCCGGACGTCTGACCTGGCGCACACAAGACGCATCCAACATGGAGCGGCCTGCCGACCGCAGGGCTGCTTTGGTTGGTCAGTAAATCTTTAGTCGCATGTTAATGGCGCTCTCGGCACCTGTTAACAGCCTCCGTTACATTTCGCAGGCCTTTAATGCGTATTAATACTTGACTACCAGCAACAGTTACTACACGGGCCCCCCCTTTGCAAGCCACAGGATGAGCACTGGCTCGCAGCTACCTTGCCTTCTCTCTGCCAGAATTTATACTGAAGGGACCCGTCTCGGTGGCAGCAGAGTGCTGTTTCCTCTATAGTCGGAGAGCTGCCGTGATCGCGGGCATGCGCTGCTGCTACTGGTGCAACCCTCTGCTCTTTAATAGTCTGTGCTCTTTTACTGTATTGGCAGTCTCCCTGCCAGCCTTGCTTAGACTGATTCCCCAGCGACAGCACTACAGAGTGTGGAGGTGAGAAAAGATTTTGCTAATTACTCACCATAAAAACCATAAGGGGGCAATTTTCAGACAGCCCACCTCAATGCAAAGTCCATGGGCACTTGATACCCCCCCAAACAGGGCTGGGTAAGAAGGAGTAACCACCCTCGGCGCCAAGCAGGGCCTGGAGGAAGCATGCTGACTTTTAGATTCAGTCTGAGTCTGCAAGCATGTGCCCCCCCCCCAAAAAAAAAAAAGAATGGGAGGGGGGGGGACTCAAAGTATCCCTTACCCAGGATGCTTTTTTGTCCAGCAACTGCTCTATCCATAGACCATGAACCTTATTTTCAAAGGGAAAGTCGGCATGTCCTTTTCTTTTGAAAATTGTCCATGGGTCCAAAACAACCCGTGGACTTTGCACTTGCTTTTTCCAGCAGGCTGATTTATGGCTGAAAAATGCCTCTCGTAGACTGGAAAATCAAATCTGTTGTGCATTGTTTCCCCAACCCGCCCTAAACGAACACCTCCACTAAAAGTGGTTCATTGTGAAACAAATGGGCTTACTCAGACCCACATTGAGGTGAGTAATTTTCAAGCAGGCAATCTAAATGTGTTAATCCTTTCCAAGGTCCACTTTTCCTGTAGGAAGTTTCCCCTGCAACCTACTGTAAGGCCACTGGGTGGCACTGTTCTGTTTAAGTGGTTAGAGTAAGGGGGAGCGGTGGGGAAATGGTTTCCCTTACTGCCTGTCCTCTCTATTGTGCGTTACTTTTCTGTTTGTTCAGTTGCTGAGCTTACTGATCCTTTCAAGGAGAATCTATTCACTCCCTGTCTCAAGCCGTAGCAAGATGATGAATCCTATAGGCTAAAAAAAAAAAAAGTCCTATTTCAGATTCCTTCTACATCTTGTTCTTGTTGGAACACACTCACTCAATAGAACCGAAACACACTGTATACATACATGTGCATGAGCTCCATGCAACTTTGACATTACTTTTACCCAATAGTCCTGGCGAGAGCGAACATAAAGTAGAACGATGTCGATTCATGGGGAATACAGGAAATGACTCCAGAAGCACCAGGAAATAAAAAAAAAAAAAAGTATAAAAAGTAAATCTAGGGTAGATTGAAAGTAAGCCTGTTTAAATCCTGAAAAGAATTGCAGATACATCCTCTTTGAATATTAATCGCCAATGGTAGGGCACCTAACTGACCAATCAGAATATGGAAGTCATCAAGGAGAATATCACTTGACAGCACAATTACGTGTCCTAGGTGTTTACTTCCCAGAAATAAATTTGGAAAATCCATTTTCAGATCTTAGCCTCTACCATCTGCTTCCCCCATGAACTGTAAATACAAAAGGAGCATTTACACAGAACTGCATCATAAAAAGTTAGATGCATGTGATTTATTTGATGCAAGCTTGAACAGCACACATCTGTTATTTGCTTCTTCTGATTCAAGCACACAACAAAGACTTCCCTCTAAGACAAACTGGAACCTCTGCCTGATTCTTAAACTCAGTACTTTTTCTCAATCACTCCCCCGGGCCTCATGTATAAGAGTTTTGCCTGCACAATTATTTGATGCAATTTAATTTTCCTTCCAGAAATTGTAAGAAATGAAAGCCTTGGGCTAAAAGATGTGTTAATTTAAATTTGTGTAAGTGGGCTAGCACTCTTTTGGTTTTGCCTTACATATGTTTGATTCTTAAACCTACGGCAAAGCCTATTATGGCCATCACACTTGAGAAGGAGGGAATAAGAGAGCTGTTGTTATGTTGGAGGCTCCTGAAAGTATAAGCCAGTAAAGCCACACTCAGTCCGGTGAATCCAAACCAGTCTTTAATTTAGTATACATTCAAACAGGAACACAAATGGCGTCTAGCTTACACATTGAATGATTGAAACGGTGGGATACAAGTTCCCTTGCCTTCAGGGTAAAACAGAAGGTTAAGTTCAAACAAGTTTAAGCAATTTCAGCAGATTTAAATACCAAAACCAGAGTTAATTTCCAATCCGGATCAGGTTTATCAAGTTATCAAAATACTTCAAGACTTTGGGGGTCTATAGTCACAGCATTTAGCTGGTGAATATTACCCCCTTTATCTTTACTGGCATAGAAACTCTTAGGGGTAGATTTTAAAAACATACACACTACCTGACACGCGCACATGGACGCATGATTTTATAACGTGCATGCTGGTGCACACATTTTATAAAATCTGGGCCAGCGTGTGCAAAGGGGGGGGGGTAGAAATTTGCAAGTTTAGCATAGCTAAACATAGTGGCCTTCCCCAGTTCCCTAACACCTACCCTAACCTTCCTTCCCTTCCCCTCCCCTCTCCTCTCCCCCCAACCCCCTAAATGGTACGTACCTCTGGGTTTATTTTTTGTTTTTTTAAGTTGCTGCTCCTCCAGAGCAGAAGCAACTTGTGTGCGCCAGCCGACTACCGGCGCTCGGTTCCCCGCCACCACAGCAAATGACCGCTGTACCAGTACCTCCAGCCCCGCCCCTTCCCGCCCCCCTCCCCGCCCCTCCCCATCCCTTCGACCGCCCCTTTTCTTTGGCCCGGCTCTTGTGCACGTAAAGAGGGTCACGCATGCAGCCGGGCCCCTTTTAAAATGCGCACGCACTCAAGGCCTGGCTGCGTGCATAACCCCCGGTTTTTTACGCACCGGCCATTTAAAATCAGACCGTTAGGGTCTAAAACTTACAGGTCTCTGGGTTCTCTCAGCTTCGCCCTCTAGGACCTCAAATTGCCAGAACACAATCCTGGAGTCCCAGCACTGATTTAGAATCTTCAATGACCAATCCAGCCCTCCGGGGGGGGGAGGGGGTTGTAGATCTAGTCTCCAGACTGACAGCAGTCCCATCTGGCCAGGTCATGTACATGCTCCAAGGACAATGCAATTTACTAGTTCTAAAAGTGATCCTCTCTGAGCATGTCCATAACCAATCCCTCCTCGTATCTGTCATTACTACACCGGTTTCATTGGGGGTAACTGAAGCAGGAGTGATGCCTTGTTATCTCATTGCTATATCCAATGTGTCCCCTTTCCCAGTGTGTCTACATAATGCCTTTACTTGCAAATTTCTTTTTGCAGCATGTCTCCTTATTTGGGGAGTATGTGAAATCATCGGGTATTGCGAAATCTGCTTGACCATTATAGGATTTCAGGTGGTTGTGACCTATGTTTAAAGGACCAACAACAACAAAAAAAAATGTTGACCATTATGCAGTTTCCAGACATAATTAATTCATTCTGATGCCGACACATTTGCATATGTCTGGAAACTGGTCATTTAATCAAGTCGCATCATATTCCGTTGGCTTTTCAGAAGGTACAGTTAATTGATGTTCTAGCTGTCTACTTCATTTAAAACTTTTTGGAAACTGGATTGGCAATGAATTAAAGAGTAATATGGTATTTTTTCCTCTCTGTATTTTTTCCCTGTTATGGGTGATGAGTAAATCCTTCATCTGTGGCACTGCCTAGTCACATATCAAAGCTTTCATTACCATGAGCTGCTGTTTCACATTAAGGTGACGGAGAAAGATATTTACAAAAAAAATGCATGTAGCATTAGGAGAGTGTTTCATTTTAATATTTGCTTGCGGGGTGACAAGAAGTCTCTGCATGAAAAAAGGCTAACACTGTGGCAGCTTTGGGCCTTGATGGCTGATTCACCTTTTATACCAAATTTACTGTGCTGCAAATTTACTTAGATGACCCTGCCTGGATTCAATATGAACCTACGGTAACTCTAGCCTATATTTTACAAGGAGTATCCCCCCTTGGAGAAAATGTAGGCAAGAACTATGAACATGAAATATGCCTGAAAAAGGAGGCATGCAGAGTAGGGACCATAGACAGTAGGATTTTTTTTTTTAGAGATTGCATTTCTTAAATAATACTTCACTCTTTCTCCATAATTAATAAAGATGTCCAAGCAGACTTTGTTGGTTTTTTTTTTTATATCGCAAGAGCTGCTTTTGATTTTGTTAGCACTAAATGATTTTTGAGTTTAGGTTGTTTCCACATCTACTGTATAGAGGTACAATCAGAGCAGGGTTAAGGTTTGGGATTCTTTTTTTTTTTTTTAATTTTGAAATTATTTATTAGATTTCAATAATTATACAAAGCAAAACAATCTTTCTATAAGAGGGACATATGGAAACAATAAGGAATCATTAAATAATAGCATAAGTAAATCCAATACAGAAACTTTTCCCAAATCTAGGTTAATCAACCATTGTAGGGGGGAGAAAAACAGAAAAATAATAGGCGAACCAAAGCAATATATTAAAGAAAATCGCTTAGCATGGTCTCTGCTAATTACACATAAATTTCTTACTAGCTAACATTAGGAATAGAAGATGTTAATCTTTTGGAATCCAAAAATGACTACAGTTGTTACACAGCAAAGAAAATATAATAATCATTTTTTAATCTTATAACACATTTACAAGGCTATCTCAACATAAATGTGGCACCTAGAGATAATGTAGCTTGTCTTAGGAAAACAACGCCTTTACACCTCTCCTGGGTAATTCTAGAGAAGTCAGGAAATATTCTAACAAGTTGATCATAGCAAAAGGAGATCACATTTCTCAAATACAATCATAAAATTTCACTCTAGTCAGCCTCAGTGACAAAGGACACCAGCAAAATTCCCCTCTAAAATTTCATGGCCAGATTTGATACAGATTTGATGCAGATAAAATACTAGAGGAAGTAGGCAAAAAATTACAACTCATTAACCAGAGGAATTGAATCAGATTTGCAATGTAAGATTTCCAGAAAGCACTTTTTTAAGGTCAGCATTGGCTATTCTCCAATTATTTCAGAAAATTCTGAATTCAAATATTTAAATGCCTGGAATTATTTTCCAGATATTACAGATGTCTAGAGAAAGCATGCCGTTCTTTAACCAGGATGCTATTAAAGGATTTAATATCTTGAATGTCTTTCTCCAAGGCATTAATTTCAGTTTCCTGCTTCAAGAGTCAGAAGACCAAACCATCAACAATAAGAGGGATGGTCAAAGGCCAATCGGCAATAAGAGGGATGGTCAAAGGATATAATGTCTGCAAAGTTATTGAATTGTAAACACAGTTTTTATTGCACTTTTGAAGTGTCACATGACTGTTTATAATTCACTTGCACGGTCCCTCAACATGGACCATGTTTCGATTAAATGCATTGGGAGGGACCTCAGGCCAGAGTTCACAGACTTCACAGTTAGAATTGAATGACACATCTGTTTGCACCAAAGACTCCAGTGAGGATAGGGAGTCAATATTTAGTTATTGATGGAAGTTCCAAAACATCATACATTCCCAAAGAGAATCTAATGTAATCTTAGTTAATAAAGAGAGGGACCCACCCCACAGAGCTAGATTTCCAGAAACTGCAGAAGCTGACATGTTGGGAGTCCCATCCATTGCCTGAGAAGACAATAACGATTCCTGAACAAGCCCTCTGGAGCCTCTCGCATCTTTCAATGGAGAGCTACATGCGAACACTGAAATTGCAGCTGCCCCCACAAAACCCGGAACTCCGCTAACATCATCAAGGAGCATCGGGTTAGGCAAGCATGGGAAGTCGTCTCTCAGCTGGAGGGAGCCTGCTGATCTAGAGAGCTGAGAGAAACCTCCTCCTACCATAGTGACAAGGCATTCCCTCACCAAGGCTCATAATGGGGACTTCATTCTCCAAAGAAATAGAGGTCCAAGGCACTGGAAAGGAGATCCACTGTTGACCGGGGAGCAAATCAGGGACCGGAGGCAAGACAGATTTTCCCCTTGCATTTAGGAAGCATCAAAAACCAAGTAATTCAGACAAAAAGGAGAAAAATGCAAGCAGCTAATCCTCAACCTCAATGCTGCCTTCTTGCTTCTCCCTCCCAAGATTTAGGATTATCTTTGATCTTGCTGATCTTGGCTTCACAACATTCTCCTGGCATGGTGTAGCTCAATATAGTGATAGCTACATCTTAGAGGGGGACATGGTCCAAGAATGTCTTGATTAACATATTTTTCAATATGATATCTATTGAAAGATGATATATGAATTTTATTTTTTTTTGCTGAGTATATGAATTTCATATACCCAGCAAAAAATAGTCAGAAGATAGTTTGGTAGAATTATCACAAAATTCTTTTCAAGGTATTCTCTATAGCAAGATCTAAGTGTCAGATGAAGGTGAAGGACTCCAAACCAGGAATTAGTCAAAGCCCAGAAGTCTGTATTTACAGTATTATATTATCTTGTAACTGGAGCTTTGAAGGATTTTATTATGTTTCCAAGGCACATGGGAAGGGTGCTCACTTGCAATCATGGGAGAAGGACAATTTCCCAAGGTAACTACTACTAAAACGTTACCTAGGTAAATCCCCAAGACTGAAAAATGCCCTCCCCAAGTGCTGATTAGAGACTATATCTAGTTGCCAAATTCATCAAGACTAGGTTTAGCTGCAAGAAAAAAGGCATATTCCTGAGGATGGTTCTGGGGAAGGAAAAATATGTATGGTAGTTTTGTAAGCTCAGAACATGCAAAAGCAATTTTTCAAAGCCTTTGGGGCTTCTGCCACCCTCACAGTTAGCTTGGGTCCCCACACCTAGCAGCAGGGTCATGTCACATCTGAGTCAGCCCCTTAATGGTGCAGCAGTAAGAGTGCCTGGAGGCATTGGAATCATTGCCGGACCATGATCCTCTGCATCTTTTAGGAGGTTCTCTTGAAGGGCCAGTGCAAGGGTATTGGGTGCCCTAGGCGACCCTTGCACTGCCCCCCCCCCCGGCCGTGCCCCCTCCCCAGTCGCCCCCCCCCCTGTTTTGGCGCCAACTGTGTGCTTATCACAGTCTCTATTTCTCTTTGCCGCGAGTGGGATAGGCCCCATTTGCGGCACCACGTGGCTGCTGTTTGGCGCCCCCTAGGGCTCGGCACCCTAGGTGACCGCCGAAGTTCGCCTAATGGACGCGCCGGCCCTGCTCTCTTGAAAGCCAAACACTACTGCCATTGGGCTAGTTCTGTAAAAGTTTGAGGCCATCAACGTCTTTCAGTTTACTTGTGGCAGGTAATTGTGCCTCCTCCTTTCAGACCCCTGGGTAAAAGACATTTACATAATCGTTCGTTAGCATCTTGTATAAAGTAGATGGCTGTAACCACAGAGGGAGAAGGAGAAGACAGAGTGATCCCAGAAATTAAAGAATTTTCTAGCAGTTGCTTTGGAGACCCACATAAGATGGGGTTAGAAATGGAGCAAGGCAGGATGCTAGGACAATATACACACATGTTACTCTTGTATCCTGCCCCCCCCCCCCCCCCCCAGTTGTAGCTTTGTCCCTGTTTTGGAAATTAGTTTGAAGGTCTGCAGGTACAACAATATCTGTGGACCTTCAAACTACTTGCTAGAAAAACCCTACTGAAAATTGTCCCCATAAAATAGTCACCAATATTCCTAACGCTGGTCATTAATGTTTACATTGTGGTGATACTTTTCCTACAGAAGTTTTATATATTTATTTGCTCCAACATAATTGAAAATTGTAGTGTTTAAGAGATAACAGGAAATGAATTAGGGTAAGAATGATGTTGGAGTGTAATGGAAAAACTTGGATTTTGTTTTTATTTTTTTTTTTATAATAACCACTGGCAGCAAAATTATGACCAGGAGCTTATTATATGTGGAGTCCAAAACATCTTTTAAGTGCTCAGGACTTTTGGATACTGTCAACCTTAAAAGAGCCTGATTCATCAAGGAATTTTCCCTTAGACGCAAAATGGGAGAAGTGCCTTAGTGAATCAGGCCCTTAGTGAACTTTAAAATAATAATATTTTATTTATATTCTGCCTTTTATGACACTTCAAAGCAGATTACATTCAGGAGACTTACAATCTAAGGGGTGAATTTTCAAAACATCTACCATGTAAAATTAGTATATGTATGCGCAAACATTTGTACTTGCGTCTGTGCCATTATAAAAACAAAATTATGCGTGTATGTTCAGTCTCAAATGTACATTTATATGCGAAGAAAAGGGGCAGTATTGGGCTGATCCATTTACCCAGAGATGTCACAATGTGTCTGGGTATGTGGTGGAAATCTCCTGTACATAAGTATTTCTGCTCCTAATTTTAAGCATTTGCATATGTAGGTTTGACTCCCTTATTTTCCTTAGCACTTGTTGGCTTTTACACTTGCAAATCATCCAATTTTGTAACATGCCTGCTTGAAGAAAATTACCAGTTTTACCAATCAATCCACCAATTTGCCCAGTCTATCTCTAGGTCATCCAGACCCTCCTGGTTTTTAGCCTGCACTGTCCCCAGTTTACACACACCCCTCACCCAGTCTGCATTTGCCTATAAATAATTTATAGAATTTTATTCTCACTCATACCAGATAATTAGCAGGTGTAACTGTGCATAGGTTTTAAAATAGCAACTGATACACATAAATGTTGGGGGGCCCCCCCCTGGAACACCTCAGAGTGTCACAGGGCACCCATTTCTTATATGAGCAAATTTATTCGTGCACCATTACATGCCACGTGTATGTTTGAGGTTTATAACGTAGCATTTACACAAATATATGCTATTTGTGTGCACATGTGTTAATTTATGTATGCACAGCTCTTTGAAAATTCATCTTTAGGCTTGTAACTGAGATAATGGGGAGGGAAGTGGCTTGCCAAAGGTCACAAGAAGTGTCAGTAGAATTTGAATCTTGGCTTCTTTGGTTTACAGCCTGCTGCTCTAACCACTGAGACGGTAACTTTTAAACAGCTGTGCAGACGTACATGTTCGCGCGTACAGTGGCTCATGCAAATGGATGCAGCCATTTTATAGCTGATGCGTGCATATGCACGTATGATATAAAATCGGCTGTATGCCCAATTTTGTATGGATACGTGCTTGAGCGGGCAAATACGTGCACCAACACAATTACCAGTTTCCCCAGTCCATTCCCAGTTCACCTAGGTAAAGACTCCCGACTTCCTGACCCCACCTAATTATCCTTCCTCCCTGTTACCCTATTAGCCCCAACCCTTCAAACCCCCCTGACTAGCCCTGATTTTTCTAAATTTTAAAACCTACAAGCCATCCACAGCAGAAGTAAAGTTACGCAGTAGGGGACCCCAGTGTACGCTTGTAGGCATAATTATATACACGCACATTTCAAGTCACCACCCTAGAATGCCCATGCTCCGCCCAGAACATGCCCATGCCATGCCTTTTTTTAAACTTTTTGATGTGTGCGCGTACTGGAAAATGTGCGCGTACTCGGGCACTTCTTAAAAGCCGCGCGGTGTGTGCCAGCCTGACACGCACATATCTCCTGGCTTTGATGTGTGTAGGGCTTTTAAAATTCACCTTTACACCACTGTATAATGATATATAACTTCTTGCCGGTGCAATAAACCATCTCACCTTCACCAGACAGGCCAATGGAAACGAGATATACAAATCTGTTCAAGTCCAGTGGGAGCCAGATGAATTTCAGCATAGAAACATAGAAATGACGGCAGAAGAAGACCAACCGGTCCATCCAGTCTGCCCAGCAAGCTTCACACATTTGTTCTCATACTTAACTGTTTCTCTTGGCTCTTAGTAACCTTATGTTCTAATTCCCTTTTCACCCCCACCATTAATGTAGAGAGCAGTGCTGGAGCTGCTTCCAAGTGAAATATTAAGTTTGATTAGTTGGGTAAGCGGCAGCATAGCTCTCTGCCATGAAGCAGAGGGCAATGCTGGAAATGTGTGAAGTATCAGTTTTTCTTTTCCCCTGTCATTGAAGCAAGGAGTCATGCCGGACATGCACCGAAAGTGAAGAATGCCTTGAAAGTCACATTAACTATCATCAAATATTGAAAAGCCTAATAATTGGTAATACCTATAAGCCCATGAACCCATCCCTGTTTTTTTTCTTTTTTTCTTTTCTTTTTTTAATTGGGAGATGGATGCCCTTCATCCTTCTACTCTGTGAAGGTGGACACCTACCACCGGCCACTGGCATCCCGCTCCGTTAATGCCTCTGTGGCTACTGCCGCTCCATGCAGTGTTTTACTACCTGCTCTTTATATGCGTCCTCTAGAACTGATGGATCCCATCCCTGGGTTTTTTTATTATTTATTTAATTGGGAGATGACAGCCCTCCATCCTTCCGCTCCGTGAAGGTGGACACCTACCACTGGCCACTGGCATCCCGCTCCGTGAATGCCTCTGTGGCTACTGCCGCTCTGTGCAGTATTTTACTACCTGCTCTTTATATGGACACCTACCACTGGCCACTGGCATCCCGCTCCGTGAATGCCTCTGTGGCTACTGCCGCTCCGTGCAGTATTTTACTACCTGCTCTTTATATGTGTCCTCTAGACCTGATGGATCCCATCCCTGTTTTGTTTTTTGTTTTTGTTTTTTATTTAATTGGGAGATGACAGCCCTACATCCTTCCGCTCCATGAAGGTGGACACCTACCACTGGCCACTGGCATCCCGCTCCGTGAATGCCTCTGTGGCTACTGCCGCTCCGTGCAGTATTTTACTACCTGCTCTTTATATGCGTCCTCTGGACCTGATGGATCCACAATATTTATCCCATGCCCCTTTGAAGTGCTTCACAGTTTTGGACTTCACCACTTCCTCCGGAAGGGCATTCCAGGCATCCACCACTCTCTCCGTGAAGAAATTCTTCCTGACATTGGTTCTTAGTCTTCCTCCTTGGAGCATGATTTGCATGTGATCGGATCTGTGATTTTACTTGAGATCCAGGGTTAAAAAAAAAACAAAAAAAATAAAACAGAAGGAAGGGAATTGGTCACATTTTTCAGGAAATATTTTAGAAACTCCAAAATGGATCCAAGGAAACCCACAAACCTGCAGAGGGCTGGAGCAGATTTTGAGTGACTTCACCAGAGATTTCTGCAGATCTGCTTGGAATTTTGCCTGCCACTGGGATATCTTTTTAAAAGTTCGTATGCTGTTTTGAAAACCCCATGGATTGTTTGGAGAGGTACTTTAATTTTTAAAGAAATGTGTACATCCCCTAGTTGAAACTCTTAATTCATGTGCAGCTTGCTACTTCTTATAACCATTTACATGGAACCACCACCAGACATTTTAGCAAATGTTATTAACCATTGACTTTCATCTCATAAAGGGTGAGTCAGTTTTTCCTTTAGACACCTTGAAATGATTTCCATTAGACTTTTAAAATACCACTTATTCGAATACATTTGAAACTCAAATCAAACACATTTCAAACTCACAAGGGAATGTAAATGAAGGCTGTACTGCAATTCAGCCATGGTAAAGTGATAAATACCAATGTTAAAAATATACAGAACTTAAAATGAATGCAAACTCAAAATACATATGAAATATTCCATTTCTCCATAACATGCAAGTCAAAATTTGAAGGTTCTTTAGCAGTTAGTGGAAAATGGTAATTTATTATTATTTTTTTTTTAACAAGGAAATGAAAGTCTTCTGAAGAGATGTCAGTTCTGGCTGTATTTAGATTCGGTGAGTATTCAAATAGCAAATTTATTGAAAAGGGGAGGAATTAAAGACAGATTTTAGTTATTGAGTTCCTGAAGATAAACTGAATGTACTGGAAGCTAGCACCACTTTTTTGTTCTTAAAGACAATGGCTGTGGGGAACAACAGCAAGTTACAGTATTCATCACCCCATGTCTGTTGGTCATTTGACTAGAAAAGCATCCAGCAGATGGTATGAAAATACACAGACAAAATGCTTAATAAGAATTGCTTCCAAAGACAGGAGCACGTTTGAAAGCTTTTCTTATAAGGGACCGGGCTTATAGCAGGAAAATCCTAAGAATAGAATGTACTGTACTACAGTCAGATAAATGCATCCCCTGAGGCTTACTCCTTATACAGTCTGACCCTGCAAGTGGGGAGAAGATCTTTGTTGGGCGTTGGTTGTTAGCAGGAGAAAAGAATTTGTCAGCCGATAGAACAGTAGGGCAGATGTTAAGCTGAATAAAATGGGAGATATGAAAGGTCAGAGGCACAGTTAGGACTGTTGACAACCTGAATGATTAATGATTTCTATTTCTTTCTCTGGTTCTCTTTTGCTTTGTCTCAGATGAATAAAATGAGTTTTAAAACAAACATTTTTGTTCTCCAAATATATTTCCAAATATTGTATAATTCTTAAATGCATGTGACATATGCTTTAGCTGGGTATTTTTTTGTTTTTGGTTTTGTTTTGTTTTGTTTTTTTGCTGTTGCATTGAACTAGACTTTCTAGTACAGTATATTTGAATTATAAATGAAATTAAATGCTGGATATGGTAATTAAATATAAATTGTGAATATAATCAGTATTACATCTTATTAATAATTATTGTAGAGTAATGTGCATTTATTCATCCGGGCAGTATTCCAGTGAGCTTTATTAGCAAAGCACTTAGGAAACATTCATGCAGCAACCACTACCATGGTCTGCAGCCAGACACATAGGGCTGCATGCTGGAAACAGTGGAAACAGTAGCAGAAATAATTCTATTACAGTTTTATTGTCACTTGCTTAAAGCTTGATAAAGTGTTGCACGCTAAGGGTGGGAATTTGTTTGGAATGAAATAGGAAATATCATCAATATTTCCTATTTCGTTGCATTTCATAGAGTGAAAACCCCTCAAAATTTTGTGTTTCTTTTTTTTTTTTTTTTTGTGGAAAAGATCACTCTATTTAATAATAAAAATAAAACACATCCACATCCTGCCCCCCCCCCAATCCTTTCCCTTGATTAATCGATTCAACCCTGACCTCTCAAGCCCCCCCCCCCCCCCCCCCGACTCACAAAATTGTTTCTGGTAGTCTAGTGGGACCTGGGAGCTTCCTCCCATTCCCTGGCTGGGTGCTGCCATTAGTCAAAATGGTGCCAGCTGCTCTTTACCCCTACCATGTGACAAATGCTACCAGTGCCATTGGACAGCCCCTGTCACATGGGAGGGGCAAAGGATGGCCAGTGCCATTTGACTCTGCAGCCGCTGGCCCAGGAATGGAAGGATGCTTCTGGGCCCCCAGTAGACCACTAGGAATAGTTTGGTAAGTCTGGGGGGCAGGGGCTTAGGAGGCTGGACTAGGGCAGTCGGGATTGAATTGACTAATCAAGGGGAAGAGTTGGGTCGGGTTGTGGATTTGTGTCTTTTTTTTTTTTTTTTTTTTTTAATGAAATATGAAATAAAAATGATTTGGGGGTGGACCCAAATTGGCCCACCCTCAGTACAATCCACAGATTGGGATGACATTTTTGGGGGTATCACCCATACTGCACACTTTTGCAGCCAACATGAGTACAAAAAATGTAAAATGGAGCGATTATTAAAATCATAAATAACAAAAATTGGCAAAATAGGGGGAGGGGGAATTAGAGAGAACAAAAATTAAATCAGACTCTAACAACTGAAAGTCTCCAACTTCAAGAAATCATACAATAATTGAAAAAATACTTAAAGGAAATGTTAAATCAGGAAACTAAAAAAAACAAATGAGAAAAGCTGGAAACTGGTAGAAGTCAATATGCTGGTGAGTGACAAATTTATCCGGATAAAGTTCAGTGTATAACTTTTCCTGGATATTTAGTGGGACTTGTGTGCATAAGTCTCCTGCTGAATATCCCTATTTCTCTGACCAGACTCGCATGCATTTTAGTCAGAGAACACTGATTATGTGCTCTCAGCAGCTAAAGCTCAGTTTTTGTGTACATAACTTGAAAAGTTATCCCCATAAAGGCTTGCTTTTTTCATTTTATTTTTTATCACTTATATCCTGCAGGTTAGAATTACTTGCTCCCTGTAGGGTACATTATTTTATTTAACAATGTTTCATACACTAAAAACAATTCACAATAGAATAGCTGAAAGTAGATAAAATAACACTGCATACTAACAATAATATGTGCAATTCAGTGCCAAAGATTCTCAAGTTAAAAGATTCTGAAAACTTAAGAGAGAGAGACAGAAAGCTTTTGCTTTCTTCCTGAATAATAGGTAACCTTTATCTAACCGTAATTCTTCCAGAAATGTATTTCAGGGAGCAGGACCCACAATTGAAAAGGTGTAGGCTCTTTTAGTGTTCAAACAGGCAAACCTCACCAATGAAACCTGAAATTTCATCATATTTTATTACATTCTGTACTTAACATTGATCTTGTTTCTGGGTAGAATTTTGGGTGCCTTATGAAAACTGCTTTTGTCATAGTCAGAACGTGTAAATGGTCTTTCATCAGTGTGATTTTCCTGGTAATTTGTGAGGCTTGCTTCATTAAGAAAGCATTTCCCATATTCTTAGCTGAATACAGTCTCTTCCGTTTGATTTTCTGGTCTTGCATTAGTTTTCTCTTCCTACTGAAACATTTACACATTCAAAAAATGTAAAACATCTCCCATGTACATCTTTTCTCTTGTGCTTGTATTTCTTCCTTCTGACTGAGGATTTTTGGAGACAACACACCCTAGAATAACCAAGAAACAAGAATGGTAGGAGAACTAGGCTGGGGGTCCTAGAAATGTACAACAAAACATTTAGGAGTAAATTTCAAAAGGATTTGCATGCATAAAACTGGGTTTTACATGTACTGGGTTTTAATTGCACATTATCCATGTGAGTGGGCTTTTGAAAATTGCTTTAATATATGCCATAGAATTATCCATAAGTTATAGAGTATAAGGGCACTTTACACACACAAATGGCTTTTGAAAATTGCTATGATGTTATGTTACATTTACATGTGTAACTCCTTTGAAAATTACTTCCAAAGGCAGAAAATCAGTGAAGAGATAGGGTGGGAGGAGAAACTTTTTTTTTCTTTATTTTTCTGGGAGAAGAACAGCCAGTGGTAGCACATGCTTTCCAAATTTAAATTTCTTCTGCATTGAGCTGCCTTCCCCTTCTGCCATTATGGACCTAGAGAGGTCCCACTTTTATTTAGATGCTGAAGTGTCTTTTTTTATTGCTGCCCTACCAAAGCTGCCAATCCTGCCAAGATCCTCTCCTCCTGACATAATAGAATTTGTTGATGTGTTCTGCATGCTGTAGCTTTGGATATTACAAATATATTTATTGATATTTTAACTGTTCCCCCACTCACAGTACCAATCACTGCATGGAAAACTGTCTCACACCACACACATACAGTGTATGTGTACTAGTGCTAACTGACTCTGCACACAAAATAGCAAACAAAAAAGACTGACAATCTCTGAGTGTGTTGTGCTCACCGCACTGTCCAGAGACAAAAAAAAATCACTAGCACTGCTAGAAATGTAATCACTACACTGTCTACCACCCTGACCCTCCCCAGTGAAGAGAAAAATCAAAATCAGCAACAGTGCATCCACTCTCTTCCTAGAACAGTGAGTGAGATCACTGCAGCATAGGCAAAATTAGAAGCAGCCCTCTACTAGTACCAAATCCAAAAGTTAAGCTTTTTCCTAAACTTTCAGAGAGTTTCTTCTAGCCTTTCCTTATCTGTGAAGAGCTAGAGAGGAAATACAGATTTGCTTCTTGCATATCTTAGACTTTACAGTGGGAGAAAGTCAGTGTTGTTTGATCAAGATAGCAGCTACAAGCACGTTTAAAAGATGCTGCACCATGATTTGGCCTCTGTCTAGTCTCCTTGACAACTTGTCCTGTCTTGGTTCTGAAAAGGATCTGACAAGGAAGTGAGATAACACACACAGGCAAATGCTGGTTGCTAGTTTTTTGTTTGTTTTTTCTCAGTAGTACACAGCCATAGACTTCAATGGGCCATTGAAATGAATGGAAAACATAAACAAATGAGATGAAGAATATTCATTTCATTAATGGGACTCCATTTGTTTCAGGGGGCAATGAATGAAGCAAATATGGGCATGTTCATTGTTTTACCCATTCATTTCAAACAAATGTACATCCCTACTATACTATAGAGATTTCACATCAGAAAACAGGTACCAGTAAGGGGAAAGCCCACAGAGGATCCCCCCCAACTTGATAGGAAGTGACTGGAAATAAAACCTGTAGTAGTTGAAGATTTGTATTGACTATAACAATTGAATTTGTATACTCTTTTACTTTTCTGTATGGATTGCACTATTGTTCAGTACACCTTCTATTGTAGAGTTTCCCAAACTTGTCCAAAGGGACCCCAACCATTCAGGTTTACAGGATATCCACAACAAATATGTATGAGAAAATTTGCATACCATGGAAGCAGTGCATGCAAATTTATCTCATGGATATTCATTGTGGATATCTGAAAACCCGATGGGAACCACTGCTCCACTACATTTATTCTTCTTATTAAATACTCCAAAAATGATTTATTTTGAGCAACACTTTAAAGGCCTTGAAAAACTTTACATTCCCCTTCACCCCCACCCTGGTCATTAAAGAATCTAGGAGCATGGGTCACAGCTTGGCCTAGCGCTCCCAAGTAATGCCTTGCTGATGGAACATTTGGTCTCGTGTTTGTAACCAATGTTAGTACAGCATCTCCCATTCCAGTGATCATTTGCATAATGCAATCCATTTCAAAATCAGGTTTTTGCTAGTATATCCTAGTGAACTATACATTATTACCAAATATTGTATCCTCAGTTTAGCAGCATTAACTCTTTGGGACAAAGGCAGAGTTCTTCATCTTTCAGGCCACAGTGCACCTGCTTTTCTGTCAATGGAATTTAATAGCAGTTCTCTGGCGTGCCCACCCATCAGTTAGTGATTTGCATGTTGGACTGCTTAAGATGATTTTGCCTGCCTGATGACAGAATTGTTTAGTATTTTATAAGTTGCACCTGACATCAACGATTGCTATTCATCAAGTGATTTTAAAGCTGCATCTGCAATATATACAATGATTTTCTTGAATTTTTCTGGCTTAGTGCTTATTTTATTGAGAAGATTTAAGGGGTTTAGCTACTGTGGAAAGCTATCAAAATAAGTATGCTTGATATAAGAAGTCAATGTATTCCTTTAATGAGGCAACTTAATTGATCACATTGGGGTCTATATTCAAAAGGTTTGTCTACATAACTTTAGGAATTAGCCAAACTAACAAGCTGATGTAGAAAGCTAGGTTCAGTCAAACACACCTTTCTGTGCACACTTCAACGCACATTTTCTGCAGGCAAAACTTGCCTATGTAGCAAGAATTTTTGCATGCAGAAAAAAAGCATTTCCAAATCGCAGTACTGCTTAGCATGCTTCACATGGAAATCCCGTGCAAATGAGGGCACAAAGCATTACCCTCTACTCCAGAGACAGTGCATCTGGCTAGCATACCTTTTGTAATGCTGGAAATTTAACCTCTGGTTAGAGCTGGAGTTAAAAAAAAAAAAAAAACAACTTTTAAAAGTAAAAAAAAAAAAAAAAAAAATTAAAAACAATACGTATCCAGGTAAGTGGCAGCAGCTGCTGCCAGCATTTACCCAGATAAGTGTTGATTTATCCTGGTAAGTGGCTGCAATCGCCACCGCCACTTACCCTTATACATATTGATTTATCCGTCTATCTGGCGATGAGAAGCAACTGCCATGTGGCTGCATATGGCTTTCTGACAGTGTTTGCTGCTACTTGGCCGGATAAAGTATTTATCCAGCTAAACTGCGGCAACCTGTAGCAGATAGATGCATGTTAGTGCATATATGGCTATCTAGCAGCTGCATCTCACTGCCAGATAGACATATAAATCACTCGGTATTTATCTGGGGAAGTGGCAGTGGCTGCTACCATTTACCTGGATAGCCTGCCAGGGATGCCTCCATCCCCTTCCCTAGCTAAAATGTGTTTTTGACCTGTTCCAAATGCATCATTTACAGTTTTTAACGCATTTTTTCACTACCGATGCATTAGCATATCATTAGCTTACTGCACTGGGAGTTTTAAAAAAAAAAATCTTGGCGTTAAAAATATGCACTGAAAACCAGAGCACATTTTATTAGTGCCAAGATTATTGCATTGGCCTGTAAATTTTGCTATTTAAATGTTCTTTCCTTACTGACCAAACATTTTGTTCAGGCAAATCAGAGTCCATAAAAATCTTAGCTGGATAAAAAGAGGTTAACCTTGGCTGGTCAGCACTGATGCATCACTGGCTAAAGTTACCCAGTTCTCTGTGGTCAGCCAAATAGCAGGCCTAAAATTAATCAGGCAACTCCCCCAACCTGATTTAAAAAAAAAAAAAAAAAAAAGAAAGTCCTCCAAGGAGCTGATACAAGCTTCCTTCTTTCCTCCCACTGTAGCCAAATCCTCTTTCCTCCAGTGGCCTCATGTAGAAAAAAAAGAAAGAAAGGACAAGAGGCACTGGCCAGTTTCTTTGTCCTGGAAAGGCAATGAAAGTAGCAGGGCTGAGCCAGTACCCCAATCCCCCTCCCCCCAGCCACCCCTCAAGATAAAAAATACCAAAACCCTGCATGTCAAGTGATGCCCCAATTCCCCTTCCCACCCGTTTGTCGCAAAAGTCTGCGAGGGGGACACCAACCCCCTCATACCCAACCCTCTGTTAATCCCGCATCGCCTAGTTGGTGAGGTTCAGCTGAATATTTTCCTAAAATCAATCAATTACCTTATCCGTTCGGCGGCTCTATGAATAATTAGCTCATTTAATAAATGCATGTACAGGTGTGCACTAAGCCACAATTATTAGGGATGTGCTTTCACTTGAGAAAGACACAGAAGCTCATTGTATGTCGTCTTCAAAAGACAAATACAATTTTGTTTCTTTTTTTTTTTTTCAGTTTGGTGTACGTCGAATGTTTTTAACGCGATTTTAAAACCATTCGGTGTGCGTGAAAACCGTGTAACCTGCACCAAAATGAAAGGAAGTTTAAAAAAAAACGCAAAATAAAATGAAAATCCCCACCAGCTGAAGAAATGAGAAATGGAGGGAAACCCCCGTGCACACCCCCTAACAAACTGGGAAAGCTCTGGTTTCTCAGAGCACGTTTAAAGGCTTTCCAGGTTCAGATTTACCTCAGTTTTAAGTTGATCCAAAACTTCTCAGTTGTAGATTACCAGTGGGGAAACCTGTCACACTGCCTCGATAGCACGAATGGCGCTGTCCACACAAGTGCAAACTGCTTTCCAGGGCTTTATTATCAAAGAAAACTTGGAAGTAAATGGTTTACAAGATTCAATTCACAGCAATTCATCAAGGGTGCAGTCATTATATTTTATTCCTGTTCCTCAGTTCCCCTGCTCCAGAAGGCAGACTGACTCATTTCCAGTGTGGAACAACGGGCATTAATACAATCCAAGTTGTTTCCTTTCTCAAAATATTCTAAAGATACAGAGCACCATTCTTTACTGTCTGTCCCACAATATTAACTCTGGGGGGTTAAGCAAACTGGCATGTTATACCCTTCCAGTATGATTATATGCACTTGATAAATTCATACAGTTTAGGGTTCATATTCAATAAACCACTGAGCAGCAAAAGTAATTGGGTAATTTTATCTGGCTATCATTAGCCAAAATTTCGGCTGAACTGGTTAGGCTTGTGGCTGAAAATTCACCTAAATCTATTTGGCCAAAATGTGCTTGGCTAGAAATAGGGCTGCTAATTGTGTGACTGGAGTTGCCCTGCTCAATTTAGCCAATTAGAGCTAAACTGAACACTGACCCAGGGGAACAACTCTAGAGCTGGCTCCTTTCCAAAAAGCCAAATTCGTACCCTGTGAATTTGGAGGCATAAATTTAGCCAGTTAATGGGGAAGTTTTCCAAAGTTCAGCCAGATCACTATTTTGAAAATAGACCTGTTCGCAATCTTCCCAGCTCTGGAGATTTCAAGCATCCCCTGCAGCATAATTCTGGACTGATTAGGAATAGCTTTTCCCACATTTAGTTTTTGCCCACGTCCTGCATTAGGCTGATTCAATAATTTATGAATTTTAATCCTCGGGGCAATCTCTTAGGTCCCTGCCATTGCTGATATACTACATCAGGAGCGATTCAACAAGCCACTCTCCATACTCCTAGCTCTGGAATCCAATTTCCGCCGTACTCGTCTACGTTAGGGGAGAGAGACACTCGCTTTTTAAGTTTTCTCACTTCAACAGCGTGGAAGAATCTAGCAGCCTTCTCACGGGATCTCTGAATGCCACCTTCAGGCAGCTGTCCCGATAAAACACAAGCTACAAAAGCGGAACTTTTCCATGGGATTCCCATAGCACTCTTAGAGAGCACGGTACTTCATCTATAGTCTATATGTCCCGTTTGTCCACATTTATAATCACAGTCCATGGTTTAAGGTTACATCCTCTGATGGCAGAACCAACTACTGCTTGCCCATATGAGTATGCCGGACTAAACCATTACCTGAGTTAAGTACTGTGCTAAATACAGCTCAGGGCTACATTGGTGTAGATTAAGAAGTCTCTATGAGCCTGGGGTTGAGCCATGCCAGTTCTGCCACATTCTCCATAGCCTCTGCCACTCTGTGCTGCCTGTATTCTCCTAGTCCTGCAGCAGCAGTATGGGTCCCATAGAGCTCTTAGACAGCACGATACTTCATGTCCTTGCATCTGTAATCTATGTGCCCTACATTTGTGTACATTTATAATCATAAGCCATTTCTAATATGTGCAGCCAAATTTTTAATTTACTTAGGGATGCATTTAACAAGGAAGAGAAGGACAAATTAGCATCACCTTCCAATAGTCCAAAAAGATTTAGGGTAAATTGAGGCCATTTTGAAAAGAGCGCTGCCACTTTGTGACCCTAAACTAACACATTGGAACTCACTGTAAGCTGCATGGTCTGAAAATGCCAGATTGCCTGTTAGCATGCAGCATGAATGAATTTGAATACTCTCTTGATTGTAGTAAAAGACAACTATGCACTTGATTGGAAACTTGGACGAGGAGGAAAAGCTAAACATGCATTCAGTTTGATTAGGGTTCTTTCCATAAAAGACTGAAGATTTCTTTGCAAGGGAATCTTTTTACAAAATGTTTTCCTGTATTTAGGATGAAGCATTGTTAAGAATCAGTACCATTTGTTCACTTGGCTAAAGTACTACGCTTTTCAAACCCCAAAAAAGTGAAAAACTAGAATGAGTCAGAAGCTCAGATCTAGGCGACGGTTTTCAGACTGCTTTCTCATGCTTTAGTGGGAATGATCTGGGTTTTACCTGGGAGCTAAGATGATCCGGCATCCGGGTTGAGAGTCAAAAGAGACTACATCTCTCCGTGAGAGGACTGATAAATCTTTGTCCCTTTTCAGACAGGGATTAATCCTGATTTAGAAGGTGTTATTAGCATAAAAGCATTCCAGATGAAAGACTTTTTGGTTTTCAGCCAAAATCACTTTGAAAGCAATTCATGGAACTTTTCCGGCTCTTAAAAAGAGTTCCTTTCACTCTTCCATGGCCTCCTTACAAAATTCTTTGATGCGTCAGTGAAGTGGGAAAAATTATTAAAATGGCAGCCTCCAAAAGCCAGATCCACTAACGCCA
This sequence comes from Rhinatrema bivittatum, assembly GCF_901001135.1. Classification (NCBI taxonomy): domain Eukaryota; kingdom Metazoa; phylum Chordata; class Amphibia; order Gymnophiona; family Rhinatrematidae; genus Rhinatrema; species Rhinatrema bivittatum. The sequence continues at coordinate 38,170,209 of NC_042632.1, forward strand.
GACCCACTAACGCCTCTCCCTTGAAAACTTCCAATAGACGCAACATTCCCTACGAAGGAATCCCAAAATGTGGTTGCTATGAGAAAGGGGGGGGGGGAGGGAGAAAAAAGTCATCGGCCTTCCCTCAAAGGAAGACACAACTTGTGAAGCTGTCCTCCTTGGACATTGTTAATCATCGGCGACATTTTCAAAGACTTGGGTAACTTTGATGCTGGTAAAAACAGTTTGCCTTCCTGAATCAGTCATATCCAGGTCGGCTGCTTTTTAGCTGCCTGAAAGTCACAGCACAGGCGACAAGCATTGGGGAGGCGGAGGCAGAAACCTGTAAGCTGGGGGTGTACACTGACATCTGTTTCATTTTATTTTGTATTGTTTTTGTTTTAATTTTGTTTATGGCTTATTTTTGTTTCATTTTATTTATTTGAATTGAAAGAAACCAAAAACCAAGGGAAAAAAAAAAAAAGAAACAATGCCGAAGGATGGGGTAGAGATTCATCTCAGCTCTGGCCCTCCGTCCCCAGAAAGCCTGCCTGCTCCCTGCCCCTCCCCCCATGTGCTCCAGTCCCATCTTTCCCCATCTGCGAGTGATCCCCTGTTCCTTACTCAAAATGGTGCCAGGAAGCCAGTGCCAGTGTGAATAATGATCTGGTGGGGCTGGAGCACCTGGGCATCTCTCCTGTCCTATTTGTATTTCTTAATACCCAAGGAGAGGGTGTGATGGGTGTAGGGAAGGTGCGAGCGAGCCTGGAAGAGGCAGGGAGGCTTTAAGGTTTGACGTTCTGCTGCTGTTTCTTTATTTTTTCTGTGGGAGGGGAGTGGATGGGGCTGATGGCTGCATTGGAAAATGAAATAAAAGAAAAAATGAGCGAGATTCAGTTCATTTTAATTTCGTTTCATTTTCAAAATGAAATGAAATGAAACTGAAAATTTTGAGACCAAAAATTAAGAAAATGGATAACCTGTCCGACTAAAGTTAGCCAGATAAGTTTTCTGTGTTATGAGAAATAAATAAGAAACGTTGCGGGCCTACAGGCCCTAACCAGACCCCTCTCTTCCCTCCCTCCCAAGCTTCAAAAGCTCAGCCTGGAGGGCTGAGCCTACTGCTTCCTCCCCAAAGCACCTGCCACCTTAATAATAAAAAAAAAAATAGATGGGCCAGCAGAGGTGGGAAGGGGGATCGGAGGGGCTCAAATAGGCCCTGTTTCTTTTTGGGGGTTTTTTGGGGGGGGAAGGGGGATTTTTAAAAAATGTTTGTTTTGGTTTGACAAATGAATCAAATTGAAATAAACGTTAAATGAACCGAAACTCAGAAAAACAAAATGAAAGCAAATTTCGGTGGGGTGCACTTAACTGTTCCTTGCAACTTTATCAAAGCAGATACATCCTCAAGTCCCACCTCATTACTTCCTTTTCTATCCTGCCCTTGTATTCCTTTTATCTCTCCACGACTTTTTTCCCTTTCTAGGGTGCAATGGTTTTGCATAGAATAAAATCCATACAATACTCCTCCTGAGCTGGAACCTTTTACCAGTAATTGTAATGCTAGAAAAGCACCTAAGTTCAACAGGGTCGGAAGGGGGATATTGAGTCTCAGGAAGTTGCTCTCATAGCTACCCAACTCAGTCACTGAAGAGCAAGCATGGGCTATTTTTGCCATATATTTCTTGTCAGGTGGACTTTTTTTTTCAAGAGATGAGACATCTTTCTCCCTGCAGTTCTATGCCACAGATGGCAATCTAATGATGTATTATCTTCTCCTGGAATAGCCTGAAGTGCTTTGACAGTACCTAGGCCTTGATCAAATTTGACGGAGCACATAATTACTTGGTACTCACAATACATAACCTGTGAACACGTCCCCAAAGTATATGTGAGCATGTAATGTGAATGTATGTGTACAACTAAACAATTTGGGGTCAATACTGAAAGCAGTTGTTTGGCTAAGTCCTGGATTTAGCCACTAGCCAGACAGACTGTGGGATTTAAATTCTCATTGGCTTGACCATCCTGGATTTCACTGGCCAATTTTTTATTTAGCTAAAAGTTAGCCAGATAAGACAGAGGCAATCTTGGGGGTACACTATACTTAGCCAACTAAGGGCCTGATTCATCAAGGTATTTTCCCATAGATACAGATTGGGAGAAAAGCCTTAAAGGTGAATTTTTAAACTCGTGCGTGGGCATCCATGGGCACGGAGTTCCCGGCACACGTTGATGCGCACATTTTATAAAATCCACTACCCGCACGCATATCTGCGCCTGATTTTACATCAGCGTGTGCATGAGCGAGTGAGTGCCAACTTGCGCGTGTAAGGGGGGGGGGGTGAATTTTGCAAGATGCTAGCGGCGAAGGATTAGGCCTTTCCCCAGTTCCCTCCCAGTCCCCTCCAATAAAGGAACAGACTGGGAGGGAACATCCTAAACCCCCTAGCTAGCCTGCCTCCCTTTTCCCCTATCCTACCCGACCCCTAAAACCCCTCTAACTAGTTCCCCCCCTCCCCCCATACTTTCCTGCCCTCCGGAGCATCAGTAACTTGCGCGGGCTAGCTGGCTGCCAGTGTGTGCTTCACTGGGACGGTGCCTAATGGCTCTGTCCCAACCCGCCCACAGCCCGCCCCTTTTTGCTTTCCCGGTTCTTCCGCATGTACCGGGAGATATGTGCATAGCCGCAGGCCTTTAAAAATCCCCATGGTGCACACATGGCCCAGCCACACATGTGTGTCCTGCTTTTGAAAATTAACCTGTTAGTGAATCAGGCAGTAAGTGAGTGGGCTAACACCAATTTTCGGTGCTATCTGACTTACTTTAGGACTGCCAAAGAGCAGTTCTGAAGTTAGCCAAATGAACTCATCCAGCTAACATTTACATAGCCAGGTCTATTCAGCATCTCACTCGTGCCTCTGAATATCCGGCTAACTTTGCTGGCTGGTTAGCTGCTGAAAACTGACCTCTTTTAAGGTCAATATTCTAGAGAGTTATCCAGTAGACCTTTTGAAATTCCCTCTCCCCCCACCCCCCCCCCCCCCCCCCCCACCCGCACTCACTCAGTGGGAAAAGTTTGTGCGCATAATTCAATTTACCTGATATTCATAGCTGGCCAGATAGTTATGCACATACAGTAAGTCTGTTCAGAAAAATAGCTGTCCTTAAGTTAGCCAGATACAGTTATGACCATAGCTTTATCCAGAAATATTCAGCAGCCTCACTGAATATTTGGATAACGTTATATGCATAATTTTATGCTCCTAACTTTCCTGCTCTCCAGCTTTCTGAATGTTGACTTCTGCATCTTTTCCTTGGTCTCTCAATAAGCAAGAGAACCTAATGTTATATGATTTTTTGGAGTCGGAGTATGACCTTTACACCTGTTAATTAACTAAATTTTGTTTTTAAAAGTTTTTGTGACCCGCAAACAACAATCATTACAAGTCTTGCACGTCACTGAGGTGGCATTGGCTTTCCGTAAGTAGTTTGCATGACGACTAAATGGATAAATGAAACCAAACAGTTGGTCAATTTTAAAAAGTCATTTAGGTGGGTACACTAACATTTAACACCCACATCTAGTGAGTGAGTGTGAAATATCGAGAGAAGAAAAGCTTACCACCTTGTTTCCCGTGCATCCACCAGAGAATAATCTGCATCTGATTTTCTTTCATTTACGCCATGTGCACTGACTGTAGCATGGTCCCAGTAACATCCTCAAAGACCTGTTATCGTGCATGCTAGGGCCTTAGGGATGCATTTTCAAAAAAGCCACTGAATGGTCAAAATAGACAACTATAATCTGTCCAGCTTTGTTTTTGGTTTCAGTTTTACGACTGTGGCTGAAAATTGGCCTAGGTAAATTTAGCAAGTTGAAATTTAGCAGGCTATCTGATAGCTGATCTCTTACCGAAATCCGACGTCAAACTGAAGTATCTCCAAATCATTATTGACCATCCTTCTCACAGAATCCCCAATATTGAACAAACAGCTGCTCCACCCCACATAAACTGGCACTGACCCAGTTCAGGGGGGCAGTTATTGAACATAGTGGTTGCTGCAGAAGGGAGGGAAAGGTCAGGGTTGGTCTGGGAGCAGCTGTGGAATATCAGGGCTGCGATTGGGGGCTTGGAAGGGTCAGTGACAGTCTAGGTGATCTTGTATTGGTCATTGGTCTTCAGATTTGGAGATGGAATGCTGGGTCCTGGTGTGCAGGGATAGCTGGCAAGATTTAAGCCAGCTATCACTGCTCATAGGTTTAGCTGGTTAAGCCTGCTAGTGCTGAAAATTAGCCCTAGCCAGCCACTTCTCCTCCCACCTAACACTAGCCCTGAATTGCTCAGAATTTGAGCAACCAAGGGGTAGATTTACAAAGGGATTGATTTTGTCACCTAACTTTGGAGTACATTTTCAAGTGTACGTATTAATAGCATATATGTAAGCAGCATATACTCGTGGGTATGTTATTTTATAAATGCTGAGAGTATACATCTATTTTCCATTTTGAACATACATTTTACTGGTGGTAAAAAAGGGGGTGTCATGGGACATTCTTGGTGAGGGTTCAGAAATTCATCTAGTGGTTACTATTTTGTAAGAGATATATGCATATATATATTACAGAACTCATTTGTACACTTTTACTCTTGATAACTGACTGGCAGAGGAGAAACTGTGGACTTGTTTGTTGGCTGCAGTTTTTTCACGGGGGGGGGGGTCTGGATGAACTGGTTGGAGTTCAGGATGAAGTGCTGAGCTGATGGAGATATTGGTGAACTGGTGATTTGAAATACGCATGCAAGTATTTTCAAAACAGACAATGCTATATACTATATAAGATACCTGCCTCTGTCTATAAATCAGGGTTATTACGCGCATATGTTATATTTTTTACATACCTAAAATGTACGTATGTAACTTTATAAAGTATGTGTTTTCTTGCATTGCAATTATTCGCACATACTGAAACAATCATGCCTAATTTCAGAGCAGAACTACATGGTATTTTATAAAATGTGCTGCTCACGATGCACAGTATATAATTTACTAGCATAAATCTCCACAAATGCTGTACCGTGGCTAGGTTTGAAAATTAGACTGTTTGTTGTTTTATATATATGCTAAAGTCTTTGCTTTTTTCAGATGGAGGATACCATTATTTTTATTTGCCTTAGGTAGCACATTTTTTTTCCTGCACTTTGCCAAATCCAAAGCAAGAGCAAATCAACCCCTGTATTATTAAAACCTCTAATAATGAGCAATGAATTTACTCAGGTTGGTAGTATGGTCTGTAGTAATGGAACAACTGTACAATGGAAATCGTTCTTACCTTCCTCCTCATAAGCCTCTGTGCAATTCTCCAGCCTGACTTTCTCCTAGGAGCAATCAATTAGTAGGTGATTTATCTTTCTGTATTTAAGATTTATGTTTACTATTTACATAATTGCTGCCGACTTACACAGGAAGACTACATTTTCACTTCTATTAGCTTTCCTCTCACTTACATAAAGGTGAAATAGTTATATAACAGCAGACACATTTAGCAAAGATGTTCCAGAAGCTAAGAAGTTCTTTAGAGGCTTGGCACTGTGAGCAGATGGCACACTAATTGCACCTGGATTTTATAACTTTTTTTAATTGCAAATCAATTTGAAATATACAAAATCTATTTTTTTCCTTTATTTTTATGATGATTTAATTTTTTGTTGGGTTTTTTTTTTTTTTCATTTTTAATGCCTCTGTGAGAAGCTGCTAAAGCATCTGGCAGTTCGTGCAACCTCAAACATCGCTCAATTCTGGCTTGCGGTACCTGAATCAGGGTTGGTGAACTCTGAACCTGGAGTGTCACAGATGGGTCGAGGGTTTTTTTTGGGATAGTAAACCATGCAAATTAGCCTTGGTCTTAAATCACGCATATGCAAATAGATCATGAATATTGGTTACAGAATTAATGCAGCACTCAAAGACTAGTATTCACCATGCCTAATTCAAATCACATACCCTTTCTACAAAATTCTATTTTCTATTGAACATTCAGGTTGTTGGCAAAAGAAAAAATCTTTTTGACAATGGAGCGTTATTCCAGCCAGTACTGAAACTGGATGAGCTGCTGAAACGAAGTTTACTGCAATTAAAAAAAAAAAAACCAACCTTCCTGAAACCCATTATTTGTCTTCTCTGTATGTAGATTGTAAGCTCCATTGAACAGGGACTGTCTCGTCCGTACAGTTGTACAGGGTTGCATGCATGTGGTAGCACTATAGGAATGGTTAGTAGCTAATAGTAGTGTAAGCTACAGTTTTACCTGGTTAGAAGTTGAAAAAATTTAAATAATGTTAAATACACCACCACTATATTAATGCCATATTCTTTCTTAAATAGAGGCAAAAAAAAAACCCCCTTGATCTTTCAACTGTATAACCAGTGTCATCCAGAGTAAAGATCTCCCTGATGTCACAGTGAAATCTATTCATTTATACTTTCTCTTCCGTCACTGGCAGAATGGGGGCAATTTTCAAAGAAGCCCGGCTAGGTGTAGAGTCCGCAGGTGCTGTAAACCTACAAACCTTGCATTTCATTTTCAAAGGGATACTGCATGCACGCTTTCCCTTTAAAAATTCCCTGTGGGTACAAAGGCCCCCCCACCATACATACTTTGCCCATAGAAAATGCAAGTGCAGAGTTTTGCAAGGAAAAAAAAGTGTACATTTGAAAATCTCATCTGTGAGTTTTGGGCTTTTTTTTTTCCCAACTCTTCCCTAAACAGGCCCCCAGGACTGCCTCCCTTTAATGCAGGTTTTGGAGCTCCACAGTACTTTTAGTTGGATTGAGTGAGGGCTATTTTGAGACAGCCAATGTACCTGTGCAAACTGCTTTTTACCATTTGGCTAGCCTGAAGGGCGTTACATGTATTTGTTTAATTGTGTGCACCTCTTTGGAATATAATATTTAAAAGCACTTCCTCCCTGCTTGAGAAGCACCTTTACAGTTCAGCAGGACCCGACTACATCTGCAAGCTCTGACTGCAATATGCGGTTTTGTTGTGGTTTACATGTGTGCTGTTGTATAAAAACATGCTGCAGTATTCTTGGTTAAAATGCCTTTCTGGCATGGTGCCCAATGTCTTTCATGGTCATTAACTTATTAGCAGGGGAGAAGCACCATTTAGGTCGGGAGAGGGGGGTTTCTGCTCCTCAAGGGCCACAAACAGGTTTGATTTTTAGGCTAGCCCTAATGAATATGCTTGAAATAGATTTGCATAAAACTGAGGCACTTCGCATGCAAAACTCTCTCATGCATATTCATTAGGGATATCCTGAAAAACCGACTGGTTTGCTGCCCTCAAGATCTGACCCGTCTGGTTTAGATAATCTAGAGGCTGGTCTACCCTACCCAGGTTCTGCTTTTCTCATGTAGATTGTTTAAAAAGCAGAAGATTGATCTTCTGCACCTTTTGCTCAATTAATCCACCTTGTTTTGTTTTTTTACTTTTTGTCTTGTCCATCTATCTTGATGAGTTTGTAAGCTCCAAGGAGAAGGGATTGTCCATTACTTGTCTCTGTAAAGCACTGTATATATGCCTGGTAGCATTATAGAAATGGAAAAAAAAAGTGTTCATCTTTCTTTTCTTTTCATTTTCCAAAGCAGAAAGCCCCTCCCCCATACACACACTGAATAAACAGCACCACAAAAGTTCAAAATCAAAGAACCTCCCCCAGCTTTGAAAATGATTCCCTTTTATTTGTAAAACAAATGATTTTACCCACGTTCAATGGCTTTCTGAAAACTATATTCTCTCAATGCAGCTAAAAGGTTTGTACATTGTTTCACAGTGCGCACTTCTAGTCACACTGGGGAGGAGTGTATTTGTGTCATAAGAGGAAATGCACATGCATAGCTGGGATTTTCAAATCTACGTGTGTTATTTTTCATTTAAAATGTACCCACATCAAAAGCAGGTACAAATGTATCCGTGGCAATTTTCAAAATGAAAGGATGCACAATCGCTTTGAAAATTGATGCAAAGCCCATGTTAAAAGTCCTCGCAGGCTTTGCACTGATCCAAACAGTCTGAAAATACCCTCAGGGAGGGCTATTTTAAAAGCTATTTCTGTGAGTAAAACAATGCTTCACCCATGATAATGGGCTTTTAAAAAATTGCCCGTCTTACCTATGGGTAAAATCATGCGCTTAGGGCCTGTATGTGCCTATTTTTACCTACAGTGTGAAGAGGAGTTCCCATGGGAGGAGTTGGGGCAGGATTTGAAAAGGTGCATACGTTTGCATTTTCAAAATAATTTGTCCTGGAAAAAAAAAAATGAAGAGCCTGATTTTCAAAACAATTTACACATTTCCATGCCTAGATCCACTTTGAAAATCGTCCCCGGCAAACTACCCAGCACAAGTTTCAACTGCTATTTGACGCGCACAAAAGTTTTCTTTTGTCCCCCCCATCCCCCTCTCCTGAGAGTGCCTCTGCTTGGTCTGCATAAAGTTATACGCGGGACATGACATTCACGCCTACGTTTATCTGTGTGTCAGACAGGCGGTTTTGTAGAAAGGCCACTTCTGTGAATAAAACCGGTTTTACATTGGAAAGTCCTTTTGAAAATTTACAGCCAAAAAGACTTTGACTCTCCAATGTCACTTGAATTTGCTTTATATCAGAAAATCAAGCAGTGATTTGCTTTGCATTCAAAGCCTAGAAAAAGGTATCCTTTACTCTGTTGAAATGAGGTGGAAATAGAAGTTTACAGCAATATTTAGACTCATGCATTCCCAGTCATATGATGATATATCCGCTGTATATATATATTTTTATTGCAACAGAGTTATGTGGAATATGAATTGAACAGATTTTCCATTATAATTTAATTCCATCTTCAGCCTGAATAAGCACAGGATGAGTTGGCGCAAGCCTGGGAATGATTTCCTTTCGCTCTGGGTATTGCAGCGCTTCAGTGACAAGGACCCGATAGTTGTTCCTTGGAGCATAGACTGGGCCCATAGACTGGGGGCTGAGAAAACCCAAATTAAATATGACATCTCACCGATGAAAACAAGCTGCCTCAAATAGCCTTTCAGCTCCCAGCTAGTGCAGGAAAAATCAAACTGCTTTTTCTTTACTCTTTCAGCTTCAGATATCGTCTTCGCCGCCTTCGGGATCCTGAGGGCTGGGAACCAAATCCTGACAGCAGAAACTTTTTTTATTTTTATTTTTTCCTGATGAAAAATGAAGGAGCCAAGACGGAGTTCTTTTGTGATTCAGTGACAGCTTATCAACTTGTACGCTTGTTTATTTAGTTGTGCAAATCCACACAGCTAAACAATAACCTCTTTCTTGGTTAAATTCGGTTTTTAGTCCTCTTCTTATGTGGCAGGGACATAATCTGCCTCACTCCCCGAGTGAACCACTGGGCAAGGTGGTGCTGCGCATTGGCCATTGCCTGTGCTGAGCCCGTTTCACCGGAACCATTCCCGTCGGGTTCATTCAAAGCCAAGAGCTTGAGGAATGGGGTTTGACACAAGGGACTTGTTTGTGATTTCCCATGATTTCTTCTATTCCTTCATCCAAAAGGTACATATGGATGGACAGGTCCTAGTCAGGGAGGTTGCTCCATATGGGACATTTGGGCTGATACAGTAAAGTGCGCTCCGGCGGAGCGCACCCTTAGCCCGCGTTTGGCCACGTGTTTTCGATGCGCTATTTTTACCCCTTATACAGTAAGGGGTAATAGCACGTCAAAAACGCGCGGCCAACCCCCCCCCCCCCCCTTCCCAAAACTAATAGCGCCCGCAACATGGAAATGCATGTTGATGGGCCTATTAATTATTCCTGTGCGTTAATTTTGGCCGGCACTGGGAAAGTGTACAGAAAAGCAGAAAAAAATGCTTTTCTGTATACCCTCTGACTTAATAACATAGCGATATTAAGTTGGAGGCCCTAAAAATACAAAAAAAATCAAAAAATTAAAAAAAAAAAATTAAAAATCTGCCTGCGGCCCACAGGTTGGAAGATGGGCACTCAATTTTGCCAGCGTCCGTTTTCTGAACCCTTGGCTGTCAGCGGGTTCGAGAACTGACGCCGGTAAAATTGAGCGTGGGCTGTCAAACCCGCTGACAGCCGCCGCTTCTGTCAAAAAGGAGGCACTAGGGACGCGCTGTGTCCCTAGTGCCTCCTTTTACCACGGGCCCTCATTTATATATTCTCTTTTTCTAAATTGCGCGTCCAGAATAGTGGCCTGAAGCATGAAGAGAAATCTGCATGGTATGTATTTTTCAGCCAATCAGCTGCCTTATTCATAGGGACAGTGATTTTCAGCTGTGTGCATAAATTAGTAAAGAGAGTGCACAAAGTTTATAAAATACCTCCTATCTCTGCCCCCAAATTATGCATGTATATTTCATTGCATGTACAGTTTTGCTGCATACTTTCTATATGTGCTACACATTAAATAACTGTAATACAAGCTCAGAATTATTACAGTTTATACACAGAGGTAGGTATTTTAAAGTATACATGTACTCTGCTTGTGAAAATATTTAATTGTGCACGCACTTTTAAATTGCAGATCGCCAATATCTCCACCAGTTCTCTTAGACCCCTCCAGCACTTCACGCTGTCGCCCCAGCACTTCACTTAGATCCCCTACCCAAAAACTGCAGGCAAAAAACAAATGTAATTTCAGATTTGCCACTCAATTAGAAGGTGTAAAAAAAACATGCGCACAAGTTTCTTAATGTATGCATGTACACCGCTCATAGAATACTAACTTCTGCATGAACTTCTGAATCCAGACCAGGAATACCCCTAAACAACCCTTTTATTTCCCCTTTAGCTTTCAGGCATGACACTACTAGTACCTGAATACTTGAATATATCAGACACGCATGACTTTCAGCTTTACAAACTGTAACCTTTTGAAAATTAAGCCCTTAGGGGTAATTTCAAAGCTGTCTGCATAAGTCTGGCAGTACTTTTTCCTGGTGGTTCTTGTTCCTTTTACTTCCATCTTCCTTCTGCCCCCCTTTCCCTCGTCCCTTCCCCCTTCCCCCTTTTTCCCCTTCCCTCCTCCCTTTCTATTACACCCTCCCTCTCTCTTTCCCTTATCTTTCCTCTTCCTTTCCCCTCTCCCCTTCCCTTTTCCCTTCCCCTCCCTTCCCCTCCCTTCCCCTTCCCTTCCCCCTTCCCTTCCCCCTCCCCCCTTTTTTCCCCCTCCCCTCCTTCCGCCACTCTTCCCTCCACTTTCTGTTTCTGCTTCCCTTCTCTTCCCCTTCCCCCTCCCCTTTCCTTTGATATATACAATGTATTACGTTTGTTCATATGCAACAACAACACACATCTGTATGCTTTTATGTGTATTCTGATGTTCTTGGATCCTCTTCTAACAGATGCCAGGGTGTGGTCTTTTTAAGTTCTTATGTTTATTTTCACTTTAATTTTATTAAGTCTGCTACATGGTGTCTTTATTGTTTTATGATGTGGATCCTTGATCATATTTATTGACTTATGTTTATTGGTTTGTTTCTCTAATCATTTTCTTTGGATTTTCTGTGACGGTGTCCTCTGGGCCCCTGTCCCTCCCGACGCAGCCCATGTGGCGAAAGATGGCCCATGTCAGGGGAGCGAAACTCTACCCTAAGTAACCTTGAATAAAGGTGGAAGCGTTTACCTTAAGTCTTCACTTTCATTTTTTTGATTGAATTTACTATAATGATCCGTGATCCTTCAGCGCTGAACCATTTCTACTGGTTAGCTACCATTAACGTACACCGCTCATCAACTCCACTTTCCATTGGACATTTCAATACACGACAGAAAAGCACTTATACACTAATTCAGTTCATCCATATAGAGCTACTTCATCTTTGTGGAAACTGAATTGATCAGCTGGAAAATTGGGATGAAGGTCACCCATGGTCCTGCCATTAATCCCCTATTGAAAACAATCTGAACCGGATGAGGCCGAGGTCATTTTTCAATAGGGTTAAGTTCAAAAACACTCCAGATCCAAGCAGAAGCCTAATTTGTCCACCCTTGCTGCTATATGGGAGAAAAAAAAAACACAACATGTGCACTTGTCTTAAATGTTTAAGCTACTGTGTTGGTACAGAATTTGAATGTGCAGTACAGTAGGTGTAAGCTCCTTTCTTAGCGTAGATCTATCAGAGAGGAAAAATTGCAAACTGCAGAATTCCAGACCCTCCAGCAGATTGTGTATTTCCTGTGGTTCCCCTTTGATAATGGAGTTTTATGAGAGCAACAGTTCATGACAGCACAAAGAGCTGTTATGACTTTCTATTACATTAAATTATATTATGTTTTATTAATCCCCATCTCTAGTTCTTTTGTAGTGGCATAAAAAAAATACTGAAACTGAACTATGTTTGTGTCTTCTCTCAGAGGCGTAAGGTGACATTTTTATCTGCGCTGGTATTAGAAGTCTCCACCTTCAGACAAATCCAAGGTCATGGGGTTTAATGAAGGGCAGTTGTCAACCAGCTTCAAATAACTGCATAGGTTTAGGGATGATTTTTGCTTCCTCTAGAAAGTAGCTCTGTATAATACAGTATGATTTAATGTCAGTATTATGAAGAAGTAATAAGGCTGAATTCTCATATAGACACTAAAATATCTGCATAAGACAGAGAAAACAAAAATAACAATTCAGGGGAAAATAAAGTATGAAAATTAATTTGGATTTTTCTAAAGAGGATTCCAGAAATATTTATGGCCAGATGTACTAAACGTGGGGTAGATTTTAAAAGGAGCGCGCGGGGTGTACATGTGCGCATGCCACCCGGCGCGCGCACATGTACGCCAGATGTTATAACTTGCGCGCGCAAGTTATAAAATCAGGGGTCGGCAAGTGCAAAGGGGTGCACAAGTATGCACCTTGCACGCACCGAGCTGCGCTGCCTTCCCTTCCCCTAACTCCCCGTCCTTCCCCCCCCCCCCCCCCCTACCTTTTTTTTCTGCTTTTTTTTAATTTCAGCCCTGGGGCTGAAGTAAGTTGCGCACGATCCCCTGCACAGCGGCAAATATGCTGAGAATGATAAGCTCCTCTTAGTTGTTGCACTTCCGAATGGAGCAACTGAATCCACGCATATGCCCTGTTCCCCCATATATTGAAAAGTGTCAACTAGATTTCATATATTTAGAATAAGAAATCAATATTTGTTTCAATACGGTAATGTGATGATAGTCTCTAAGTACAGTGCATTTCATATAGCGAATGTGTTTGAACAATGAAAAGTGTAAACAGAAACAACTAATTAGTACTGCAAGCAATACATTACACTACATGATCTATTGATAGGGGTGGAAAAGGTTGGGAGTGAGAAAGCATCCAAAGAGCCTCCATAGGGTAATCCTTCAAAATAAGTGGCTAATCAATATGGATTCATTTGGTATTAGCTGCCATAATGTTAATCATGAGAAACTATTAATGTAGCTTTGCAGTAGGACATATTTCAGGAACAATTTAATTGCATTTTAATGAGTTATTAATGCCCCATTATTTCAAAGCGTTACTCCTTTTGTAAATGTCTGAATCCACTTTTGAAAGCCCTGCCTATTGTATTTTGGAATGCCTTTATTGATCCTCTAAGCATACGTGGTTCCATTTCTGATTTGTCTGCCAGATGTAGAATAAGCAGATTTGCAGTCATCCCTAGTGAAAATGTGTGGTTTGACTCACTGCAGCTGTAAACTAGAAGGCCTTTTATCTATCCCATAGTATGCTGTAGCCAAGGAAGGTGAGAGAAATGAGTTGGGGCTTTTCCAGTTGCAGACATTTCCCATGGAACATACTTCCTCTGAAGATTCAATGGCGTCAAAGTGTTATTGATTATTAAAGCCAATGCACTTTCCGAAAGGGTAAGGGTATCAATCATGATTGTTTGGCTTAAGTCCACGTTGGTTCACATTCACTATTGTATGTGTGTATGTGTGCCTGTGTATAAATAATAGCTGCCTTTTTCCATCCCAAAACTGGATACATTCTACTACCTTTCATAACTTCTATTGTATATAATGTAAGTGCAGTGATTATGCTTTTAATGATCATTATTCATAGCCCTAAGTTCTGCTAGGAAAAAAGGTCAACAAGCAGATTGATACATTATAAAATATTTCTGGTAGTGTGTACATTATAATCTAATACCTTGACCCCTAATGGTCCTTGTTAAGACACCACTAATATGTTGTCTCCCATAGCACACAGTTACAGTGCAGACGTTAGAGACTGAAGGAATGGCAGAGACATTCTGAGAGCTTTTAGTAACCATCTGCTACAGCCATACTTTCAGCTTTCATCAACTGAGATCATGAAACTCCAGATCTATGCCACCTTTCTCTATTCCTGCTCACCTCTATGTCCACAGTAAAAAAAATTATGGGGTTTGTGAACTAAAATGTAAAGTGCACATTAAGGCTTAGATTGTACAGAGGGAGCTTAACTTTCAAACTTATTTGCAGAACTGCATTTACCTGCATATGTGGATGCACAGAGATGTATCCTAGAATTGTATAAATTGTGCAGCAGGTTGTCGCACAGTTTATAAAATACTGCATAGTTCTGCTGAAAGTGCATTCATATGTTTCAGTGCATCCGAATAACTGCAGTACAAAAAAGCTTTGGGATGTGCATTCGTTTGAAATGAATGGGTAAAGGTTAACAGAGATGCCCATATTGATTCATTTTTTCAGTGCCAGGCTCTTTTTCAATGGAATTCTCTTCCATTAGATTTGCGCATGGAGAAGAACTACCTTAGCTTTAGGAAATTGGTAAAGACCTGGTTATTTGCTAAAGCATTTAATGATTATGTTTTACATTTTTACAAACTGGTAGAGTCTAGTTTATTGGTTTTTATAATGTTTATATCTTTTACCATTGGATTTTTATGTAGGTGATAGACAATTAGGGTTTTATAATATGATATTTATTATTTTTAATTAATGTTTATGTTAGTTTATATTATTTTATGCTATTGTGTTATTTTTTATGTATGTACTATTTATTTTTATTTTTATTATTTTTATTTCTATTTCCCTTTTCAGGCACTTCAAAGTGGATTACATTCAGGTACCATGTGCATTGTTGTATACCATTTTGATTGTTATAGAAAATTGGTTTATTTAATAAAATTGCCATTTCTATTGCCAAGGGTGCTGAAACAAGAATGCCATTGGGATACAGAGTAGAGTGCTCCCCACAGAGTAGTGTCAACCAGAGCAACATCCTGTTAACTACCACTTCCTCCAGCCCCTTTTTTTGTCCTCCCCACTTTCTCCCACCCCGTGGCCATGGCAGAATATTCTACTTTAAATCCAGCCATGGTTACAGCAGTTGATAGCAGAGGAGCTTATCATTATTAGCAAAGGAGATGCCAGTACAGATATCAATCTCATGCTATTTGGCAGAGCCTATAAAGAATGAGGACATAGATCAGTTGGCATATTCAGCACACAATGCCATGATTTGGTTAGACCTTGCCAATCTGGCCAAACATGTCTTGTCTTGTCCATCAACCAGTATGCCTAATGAACATGTATTCTCCATAGCAAGGATATCATGAGCCCACATTGTTCATGGCAGGCACAAAAGGTTAAATAAAATTCTCTAAAAATATTTTTCTAAAAACTCTTGTAAATGCTCTTTTCTAAAAGTATAACAGCATAAAATAAATAAATATTCATATTCAAATTAAATTCTAAAAGATTCAGTCACTTCTTATAAAAGTTTGTTTACTTATCTTCACAAAGTGCATAGAAAGAATGAACCACTTTGCCATAAGCCAACCGAAACAATGCTGTAGAATCTTCCAAACTACAAACAATCAGTCCTCAGACAACTCAAAAAACCGCCAATGTGGTCCACAGTTTACAAGAACTGCTTCAGGGTAAAAAAAAAAATCTTTATTATGCCCACATCACAATGTTTCAATCCCTACCCAATGCTGTAACAAAACACCAACAAACTCATTTGATATAACAGCAGTATAACAATCACATGTCACAGCTTGAGATCCAATTAAAGCCTTCAGCTAAAATCATTGATTGGAGTAATTTTAAATGGAGATCCAATCACCCTCCACTTTAGAACTTACATTTTTTAATTTACCATCTGTCAGAAAGAAGGGTTGAGCCCTCACAATCGATCAGTGACCCCCAAATGAAAGCAGTTAAATGAAGAACCAATTACAGCCCGGCATTCATATTTCATTCAAATGTTCCACTACTTAATGCATGAATTAAGATCTTAGTCCGTCCCCCCATCAGGCATACCTGGTGATTTAATTGAGCCTGGAGTGCTCCCTAGGCTTTAGGTCGGCCACTCACATAAGCCAAAATAGGCCAAAATGGTGCTGGCTGGCCATCATACTAGGTGTGCTCCTAAGTGAGCAGCCAGCCAGTGCTAGGGAACACTCCGGGCCCCACTAGACCCCAAGTATACCCAGGGGAATGGGCTAGAATGGGTCAGGGGTTTAGGAGGTGGATGGATGCTACTAGAAGGGAGGGAGCAGTATTTGGATCTAGTAGCATCCATCCTTTTTTTGTTTTTGTTTTTTTTTGAAAGGGAGGATTTGGTAGAAGGCTGGGGCAGTGTCGCGCGACTTTTACATTTATTTTTCATACTTTATTCTCTTGAGAGTCCCTTCTAGAGGTGGTGGTCTCTCCAGACCCTTGGTAGGAGTTTCACATATTGTGTGTGTGTGGGGGGGGGGGGGGGTCTTTAGGGCTGTTGTGGCCCTTTAAGAAGATGGCAGCTCCGGACAAAGGTGGCTGCAATCGCATGATTTTAGTGTCATTTCCCCATGATATTTTTTCTCATGGTATTCTTCCATAGGGAAAATAGTGCAAGGGTTCCAGAACTGATTTACCCAGTACCACAGCTTTGGAAACCCCTCTACAGAAAACTACCATGGGTTAGTAAAAGACCCCCCTGCATCGGGCTATGAACCAGGAGACCAGGGTTCGAGTCCTGCTGTCGCTCCTTGTGACCTTGGGCAAGTCACTTTACCCTCCATTGCCTCAGGTACAAAAAAAAAAACTTAGATTGTGAGCCCTCTGGGAATAGGGAAATACCTACAGTACCTGAGTGTAAACCGATGTGATATCTCAGATCGAATGTCGGTATATAAAAATAATAAATAAATAAATGAGGCAATAGAAGGGGAAGTGGCTTGCCCCAAGTCAAAAGGAGCATCAGTGGGAATTGCACCCTGGTTCTCGGCTCGCTGCTCTAACCAATAGGCTATTTGTAGTGACGCACATGGAGTAAATATATTCCTTTAAGCAGCATTTGGCTGCATGCTAGAATTGTGCTCAGATATTCTGATTACAAAAGATAATAACATTCTGTTATTATAAGACCCAAACAGCAACCATTATCTGATGTATCATTGGGTTGTGTATGGACTTTTTTTTTTTTCCCTCAAGTTGTCAAAGAGGGGGGAACAAATTAAAACTGATTCCAATTTAATTCATATGAACAGCTGATTTAGCAAGGAAAAATGCTCATTTCCAATTCAGCTATTTCAGTCACTAAAAACAAAGTGAAAGCGAGGTTTTGAATATTGCTGTGATGTTCTCCTGCTGAATGTGCACCTGCGCCCAGATACAATGGGTAAAGTTTGTGAAGCATTCCACATGGAGCTTAATCTCTAGGAGAGTACCTTTCAAACACCTACACGCAGTGGCATACACACACACACACACATATATAAAGCCTTTCATAGATCATGGAAAGTAGTCTACAATAACCCACATGCATTATAAAATATGCATATCTTTACTCCAGAACATACTGCAGATGTGTGCTTACATGTGAATTCATGCAATGCATTGAAAGCGATGCAGTGGATGTGCTTATTTTTTCTATGTATTTTAACAATTTTTAATAAACCTGTATATTTTACAAGCAAAAATAAGGTAGGACTTAACTCGCGTAAAACCTGATTTTAAAACATGCATGAGTAAATGAAATTAATCCACCAGTTCACCCAGGACTTCTCCAAGCCTAGGAAACCCTCCCAGTTCTTCAGCCTGTTCTACCCCCCCCAGTTCACTCAGACCTCCCGCCCATCCAATTCTGCACAATAAGCGAGTCTATCAACTACGCAAAATAATTAGGATGTATAAAATTACGTAAATTGCCAAATGGACGCATGTGAGTGATGGTTAACATAGCAACTTGAGCCCATAGCTGTTGGCCCTTCCTTGGAATGATACTAGATAGCCCTTTTAAATGTATGTGTGTGCGCAAAACGTAAAGTACACGCATAACTTTCCACTTATATAAAATTGCGATTACCTGAATGTAGGCTACTAGGCGCATGTATATGCTAATTTTGGTGCACATTATCTTTGATAATATGTACATTGTTAAACAGAAAGGAAAATCTCTAATGTCTTAAGTCTTAAAATTTAGGAGCTCATCTGATGAGGAGGATTGAAATTTCCAGCCCCATGGAGTCCCCCGTCCAAACTCCTTGGGGCATATACTTTCACTCTTAGCAAATGGTTGATACTTGCATTGTTTATGACTCTTAAAGAAGTATTTTCTACCTTTCTGTGGGCACAAACGGCCTTCATGATTCACTCTTCTGTGGAAGATAGTCATCTCTATTATTTGTGTCTTCTGACTGGAATATACAGCGATGCATTATCTTTCTGGGGAAGGAAGCTGTGTGTTTGTTTTATAGAAAGTTAAAGTACGATGGCAGATAAAAGACTGCAGAGCCCGTCTTCTTTGCTTATTTTCCTTACTTGCTGCAAGATTGCTCACCCTATTTGATTTCTGATTTTTAACCTCAGTCATATTTCTGCTTTTAAAGAGCCTCTGTGTACTGTTTTGTGACTTCTAAATGTAAATCAGGTCCTATAGTATTGCTAGATCCTAGATTCATATAGGGGTTTTTGGTTTTTTTTATACCCCCTCCTGAATCCATGAAATGTTATAGTCAGCTGCTGCTGATTTCTGAACATTGTTTGGGGGGGTTTAAGCACTGATAAAATCCAATGTATATATATATCCATTTATGAGTCACAGAGACAGCACAAAGAGAAGGACCATAGTTTAATTTAAATTTAAAGTTTTAGCCGATACAAAATCGAAAGAAAAAAAAAAAGTAGCAATGTGTTTTCTGATACTTGAAGATCCCTTTCCTTATATTGTATAGCTCCCATGGTGAGGGTTAAGTGCCATTGCCTAGGAGTATATGTTTTAAAAATCATAAGATTACCTATTATATTTTCTCATGTGCACACGTACCATATATATTGATTTAGTTTTACATGGTTATGTTTACAAAGACAACAGTTTGTGTTATTTTCACTGTATAAGTGTGACAGTGCAATCTGAGAAACGCACTAACAGGCTTCCTGGGGCGCGGAAGTCTGAAGGCCTCACTGCGCGCTCTTTCCTGTGTTGCTACTGCATACTTTATGCAATCACAGTGAAACATCAATTGCAAAACCGAATAAGATATTGATCTAAAAGTGTACCAGCACCTCAAACAGTTCATGTTCAAAATGAATCTCATCTGGAAGGAAATCCCAGTACCAAGCGGCAGCTAATGGGCTTGAGGCAATTTCATAAATGGTCAGCAACGTACTGCAGTTCCGTTAAAAGCCAGCAAAGAACCTAATAATACAAACATTTAAAAAAAAAAGCATGCTAAATTTTCTAAGGAAATATTTTCAGCAATTGCTGGTGAGGCATTAGGGGGGCTCTCCCTTGGGATGAATATTGTCTTGTTATTGCTCTTTCCACTTGGGAGGGGACTTTTATCGTTTTATGATTTATGTTGTGGTGTGATTTTTTTGGCAGATAACCTTCTTCTCTTCCTTTGGTAACTTTCAGGTCATTTATTCCCATGAATAGCAGAATAACTTGAAGCTCCTCATCTCGTAGGGGGGGGGGCGCGGAATTTTAAAAGCAGCCCATGCGCCTACAGACCTTGTAAAATCTTTTGAAGAAAAAGTCTGTATGTACCTTTACTTTGAAACTTTCCCATGGGTACTGCTGATCTACAGACTTGCACCTGGGTTGGTTTTTTTTTTAATTCGTGGGCTAAATTTGGCTGGTAAATAGCCGCACTCATTTGCAAATGCAGTAGACATGCACTATTTCCTAATCCCACCCAAAAAAAAACCCTCACTCTTGGAAGGCTTCCCCTTGACCTGGCTAAAAGTACCCATGCTGCATAACAGCGTGCATACTTTTTCAGACAGCCCTTTTATCCGAGTAAATCAGTATTTACGTGGGTAAATGGCTTTTAAGTTTCTTCTAGAACACTAAGAGGTTCATATTCAACCACTGCCTAACTAGGAAAGTTAATCAGATAAACTTATCCAGCTGAATTAGCCGTGATATTTAGCAGCATAGGAGCACCACTGAGGACACCTGGCTATCTTGAAGTTAGCTGTTCAGTTGTCCAAAAGTTATTCAATTACATTTTTCAAATAACGCTGGAAATTAGCTTTATCCAACTAATTTAGCCTGATTATGCCGATCTGCCCATGAATGCCCCAGGACCACCCCTGACATAGTCATATACATTTTCAGCCAGTTAGCAATGTATCCAATTAAGTCAGGGGTTGCCAGAAAAGCGGAATTTTGAAATCCTGGCATTAATCCAGCTAAGTGCCAAATTTAGCTGGATGAATGTGCAGAATATGGCCCTCTAAATTCATTGAATGTATTGTACAGTATGTACACAAAATTCATTGAACTTGAGCAGGCTTCAAAAAACCCTCACTGGATGCTACTGGTCCTGCCAAATATCAACCCATATATCTTCTCCCTTTTGCTTCTAAACTACTTGAATGTACTGTTCATCTCTGCTCTCTTGAATTTTTTACATCTCAACCCATTCTTGATCCATTCTAGTCTGGTTTTTGCCCTCTATATTCAACTGAAACAGCCCTTGCCAAAGTTTCATAAGGACTTAAGAAATTGCCATACTGAGTCAGACCTAGGGTCCATCAAGCCCAGCATCTTGTTTCTAACAGTGGCCAATCCAGGCTACAAGGACCAGGCAAGTACCCAAACACTAAGTAGATCCCATGATACTGTTGCCAGTAATAGCAGTGGCTATTCCCTAAGTCAACTTGATTAATAGCAGTTAATGGACTTCTCCTTCAAGAACTTATCCAAACTTTTTTTTAAGCCCGGCTACACTAACTACACTAATTACATCCTCTGGCAACAAATTCCAGAGATTAATTGTGCATTGAGTGAAATACAATTTTCCCTGATTACTTTTAAATGTGCTACTTGCTAACTTCATGGAGTGCCCCCTAGTTCTTCTATTATCTGAAAGAATAAATAACTGTTCTAGACCTCTCATGATTTTAAACACCTCTATCATAACCCACCTCAGCTGCCTCTTCTCCAAGCTGAACAGCCCTAACCTCTTTAGCCTTTCCTCATAGGGGAGCTGTTCCATCCCCTTTATCATTTTGGTTTCTCTTTTCTGTACCTTCTCCAGTGCAACTATATCTTTTATTGAGATGTGGTGACAGAATTGTACACAGTACTCAAGGTGCGGTCTCACCATGGAGCGATACAGAGGTATTATGACATTTTCTGTTTTATTCACCATTCCTTTCCTAATAATTCCTAATATTCTGTTTGCTTTTTTGACTGCCGCAGCACACTGAGCCAACAAGAGTTTGGCTCAAGTTAACCTAATTTATTTATTTATTTTTAACATTTTTCTATACCGTCGTTTGGTGGGAACCATCACAACGGTTTACATTAAGGCACATAAAAAGAAGCTAACGTATCTTAAGTTACATAGGTGCCATTTGAGGGTCGGTAACATAGTTTGTAAATAATATTAATTGGTAAGTGTAATGATTCATTTCCATTTCACATTGTAACAGTTTAGGTTACTAGATTACCTTTAACATTGTACTTTTACTCTTTTGCTGAGCTTTAAAAGAATGAAACTTAATCTGCTTAAAAATTACTCACATATTGATTTTGGTTATGTGTTTGTTGTTCAATTGTTTGTACCCCCTGTAATATAAATATTTAGTTGATTGTATTATCGCTGCTCTTACTCTGCTCTTACTGTTCTGCTTCTTTTCCTGTTTAAATCTTATGATTAATTAGTTTACTATTTTATTTGTGATTAGTCTATTATGAAACTTTGTATTTTCCTCTTTTCCTCTTTTCATTTTGGAAATGCAAATATTTTTAAATGAATATATGTTAACTAATGTAAACCGATTTGATATGTTCTCATGAAACATCGGTATATAAAAATAAATAAATAAATAAACTTTTAATGCATTATCCACTATGATGCCTAGAATGTTTTCCTGGGTGGTAACTCCTAATATGAAACCTAACATCGTATAACAGGAGCATGGGTTATTTTTCCCTATATGCAACATCTTGCATATAGGGATTGAAAATCTTCAATTTGGATGTCCAATCTTCCAATCTTGTAAAGGTCCTCCTGCAATTTATCACAATCCGCTTGTGATTTAACATTTGACTTTGTCAAATGCCTTCTGAAAATCCAAATACACTACATCTACCGGTTCATCTTTATCCACATGTTTATTAACCCCTTCAAAAAAATGAAGCAGATTTGTGAGGCAAGACTTCCTTTGGGTAAAACCATGCTGACTGTGTTTTCTATATGATCTGTGATTTTGATCTTTAGAAAAGTGTCCACTATTTTTCCCAGCACTGAAGTCGGGCTCGCTGGTCTATAGTTTCCCGGATCGTCCCTGGAGCCCTTTTTTAAATATTGAGGTTACATTAGCCACCCTCTAATCTTCAGGTACAATGGATGATTTTAATGATAGGTTACAAATTTTAACTAATAGATCTGAAATTTAATTTTTTGTTCCTTCAGAACCCTGGGATGCATACCATCCAGTCCAGTTAATTTGCTACTCTTTAGTTTCCCAATCTGGCCTACTACATCTTCCAGGTTCACAGTGATTTGGTTCAGTTCATCTAACTCATCACCCTTGAAAACCATCTCTGGAATAGGTATCTCCCCAACATCCTCATTAGTAAACATAGAAGCAAATAATTAATTTAGTCTTTCTGCAATGGCCTTATCTTCCCTAAGAGCCCATTTAACCCCTTGGTCATCTAATGGTCCAACCGACGCCTTCACAAGTTTCTTGCTTCGGATATATTTTTAAAAGTTTTTATTATGAGCTTTTGCCTCTTTGGCCAACTTCATTTCAAATTCTTTCTTAGCCTGCCTTTTCAATGTTTTACACTTAATGTGACAATGCTTATGCCTTTTCTTCAGATGGATCCTTCTTCAAATTTTTGAAGGATTTTTTTTTTTTTTGGCTAAAATAGTCTCTTTCACCTGACCTTTTAACTATGCTGGTAATCATTTTGCCTTTCTTCCACCTTTCTTAATACGTGGAATATATCTGGACTGCACTTCTAAGATTGTATTTTTAAAGATTGTTATTTATCTGTTATTTATCCGTTATTTATGTAAAGCCTGTTGCTGTCATTTGTTTACTTCCTATAAAGCCTGTTGTATGTAAAGCCTGTTGCTAATTTATTGTTTACTGTAAACCGAGGTGATGTATATCTTTACGTGCCGTGGTATATAAAAATCACTAAATAAATAAATAAAGAATGTCCATGCCTGTTCTACACTTTTTAACCTTTGCAGCTGCATCTTTCAGTTTTTTCTAACTATTTTCCTCATTTTATCAAAGTTTCCCGTTTGAAAATTTAGTGTTAGAATTGTATATTTACATATTGTCCCCCTTCCAGTCATTAGCTCAAATTTAATCCTGCTATGATCACTATTGCAAAGTGGCCCCATCACCATTACCTCTCTCACCAAATCTTGTGTTCCACTAAGAATTAAATCTAAAATAGCACCCTCTCTCATTGGTTCCTGAACCATTTGCTCCATGAAGCAGTCGTTTATTCCATCCAGGAACTTTGTCTCTAGCATGTCCTGATGTTTCATGCACCCAATCAGTATTGGGGTAATTGAAATCTCCTATTATTATTGTACTGCCAAATTGGTTAGCTTCCCTGATAGCATTTCATCATCTGTCTGACCAATTTGACCAGGGGGACAGTAGTATATTCCTATCACTATAATCTTACCCAACACACATGGGATTTCTAGCCATAAGATTTGTATATTAATCAAGAATGTCGGTATATAAAAATAAAAAATAAATAAATATAGATTCTACTGAGCATATAGTCTCTTGTTTGATCTTTATCCTGTTGGACTCTATATCCTCCTGGACATAAAGTGCCACACCCCCACCAAGTTGATCCTCCCTATCATTGCGATATAATTTGTACCCTGATACAGCACTGTCCCATTGGTTATCCTCCTTCCTTATGTCTATCTCATTTACTGCTATACACTCTAACTCTCCCATCTTACTTCTTAGACTTCTGGCATTGGCATACAGAAATTTCAAAGTGCAGGTTTTGTTTGTATTAACAACCTGCTTTTCACTTGATAGGGATAATTTGGAATTCTTTAGCTCAGGTGATTCTTTACCTAAAGGCACATGGACTACGTTTGCTTTTATTGGAACCTCTCTGTTGAGATGCCCTAACTCTCCTGTTTCATTAGTATCCTTCAAAGTTACATTCCTCCAAACCATGCACTGCTGAGTGACTGTTGGCTTTCCCCCTTGTTCTAGTTTAAAAGCTGCTCCATCTCCTTTTTAAAAGTTAGCACCAGCAGCCTGGTTCCACTCTGGTTAAGATGGAGTTCATCCTTTTGGAAAGTCTCCCCCTTTCCTAAAATTATCCCCAATTCCTTACAAAGCTGAATCCCTCTTCCCTGCACAATCATCTCATCCACACATTGAGAGTCCAGAGCTCTGCCTGCCTCTGGGGACCTGCAAGTAGAACAGGGAACATTTTAGAGAATGCCACACTGGAGGTTCTGGATTTCAGCTTTCTACCTAAAATCCTAAATTTGGCTTCCAGAACCTCTCTCCTACATTTTCCTATGTTGTTGGTGACCACATGTATCATGACAGCTGGCTCCTCCCCAGCACTGACTATAATCCTATCTAGGTGATGTGTGAGGTCCACCACCTTTGCACAGGCAGGCAAGTTACCAGGCGGTCCTCTTGTCCACCAGCCACCCAGCTATCTACATTTCTAATAATTGAATCACCAATTATGATGGCCAACCTAACTCTTCCATCCTGGGTAGTAGCCCTGGGAGACTTGTCCTCAGTTTGAGAGGACAACACATAGCCTGGATCACTTTCTTCTACACCAGATGATGTTCTCCAACCAGGAGATCTTTCTGATCCAAGGTAGCACCAGGGCTTCCAGACTGAATTTAGGACTTGGCTACTATGCCCTGAAGGTCTTATCAATGTACCTCTCTGCCTGCCTCAGCTCTAGCCTCCAGAGATTGGACTCATTCTCTGAGAGCCAGGAGCTCTTTGTTTTGGGTGCACACATACAATTTCTTGTAAGCAGGTAAAAAATCATACATGTGACAATCAAAGCAAAAGACTGGAAAGCCTCCCCTGTTGCTGTTGGACTGCTACCTTCATCTTAATTTTGTTGCATTCCTAGTTAAGTTTAGGTTACTAAGGGAGTTGGAATTAGAGTACTTTAAATTTACAGGTATATTTACTAATTAATCTGCTAGTGTCCTACAAGGGAATGATTAAATTCTCAATAAGGGAAGGAACCTGATCAATTTTTAATGAGAAAGTGTATCTTGCCTAAAAATCAAGGATTGAGCTAGTGGTGGATAGGTGGAAAAGACAGACACTAGAATTAACTGCCTCTGGCTTGCTTATTATCTCGGACACACACAAACTCTAAAGAATATATTGCACTATTTTACCTCTAGTATCCCAAAGCGATACTTACCAATCCACTTCAACCATCATTAAGTTGATCATTACTCAAAGGATTGAAAGGTTTGAGTTCAGAGCCTGGATCACACTCTGTGACTTCTGGAGTCCTCTTCTGGGGGATGCTGGGAGCAGTATGCAGATACGTCTTCTGGTCCTCTTCTACTGCAAAGGGTGCAGGGCCTCTCTGGAAGCTGGGGCTGTGGAGTTCAAAGCCTTAAAATAAGAGCTGCTAAGGACACGTTTCATTTTGAAGTTCATCAGTATACTTTGGGATTTTACTTAAACATGATGAAAAAGATAAAAATTGAAAAAAGGATACAAATAAAGTAAAGTGACCCGATACCATAATAAGAGTCTGTTATACTTTACTGACTCTAGGGGTAAGAGTCCTACAAAATTTGTATTTTGAAGTTTGATGGCTTAATAATATACGCATGAAGAAGATACCAGTTTAACCATACATTGGGATTTGTTGGTTACAACCTTAAACTCAACATGGCCAAGACAGAGCTCCTCATCTTTTCCCCCAAGTCCACCTCTCCTCTTCCTTCTTCCTCTGTTTTTATGGATAACATGGTTGTCATCCTGGTCCCATTAGCCTATAACCCTAGAGTCTTCTTCGACTCCTCTCTGTCCTTCTCTACACATATCCAAAACACTGCTAAAAGATGTTGCCAAAATCCATTCTTTCCTTTTTGAACACACTACCAGAACCCTCATTCCCTCTCTCATGTCCTCCCACTTAGACTATTGCAACCTGCTCCTCACAGGCACCCTGCAAGCTATCTCTCTCCACTGCAATCTGTCTTAAATTCAGCTGCATGACTTACTTTTCACCAAAGTCGCTGTGCTCACATAACCCCTCTTCTGAAGTCATTACATTGCCTCCCTATCTGCTTCTGCGTACAGTTCAAGCTCCTTTTTCTCACCTACAAATGTCTTCACTCTGCAGCACCTCACTACCTCTCCTCTCTCTCTCTCTACACCTCTCCTTGTGTATGCTGCTCATTGAATAAGTCACTCCTATTTATGCCCTTCTCCTCTACTGCCAGTTCCAGACTCTGTGCTTTCCATCTGGCTGTGCCATGTGCTTGGAATAGTCTTCCTGAACTGGTGCATCATGCTCCCTCTCTTGCCATGTTTAAATCCCATCTAAAGTGCCACCTTTTAAATCATATGCCTGATTGTCTGCTTTTAGTCTTGTTAACTATTTTTCTTTTCTTTTTAACCATTTTGCTTTATGAAATACCCAAGTCTCTTGTCCTTATGTTAGTCTTATTATATTGTAAGCTCTATGAGCAGGGACTATATTTTTGTATGTTTGCACAGCACTGCATATGTCATGTAGCACTATAGGAATGTTAAATAGTAATAGTACTAGTAGTAGCATGTCACCTCTTACTATAACCCTAAGGTGTTAGGGTAGCTGGCATATAGAGGCCTGAGAGTGAAAGAGAATGGAGTAGGCAACAGATAATATAATATTAAAAAGAAAACAATGTTTTCAGGCTCTATTTTCGATATTTCAGCCTCTTTGATGTAATTCTATCTGACATTCCTGCCACCTTATCTCAAGAAGCCCTTGGTGACAAACTCGGCCTGAGAAATTGCAAATAGGCTCCTTCAACTGGGTTCTGCAAAAGACATCCAGCCTGAAACGATGGGTTACATGTCAAAAACAATTAGAGTTTGCCAGGCTTGTGCTGAATTGCTCTCGTCCTCAAAGTGAAGCAGCTCTGTAACTAAACCGATGTCAATACAAACTGAAAGAGGAAACATACCTTTTTTTTTCTTCTGGTTGCATTGCTGAGGTTTCCTGATTGCAGTAAGACAGCCTCCAGGCTAGACTGCAAAGTGCAATGAAGAATTCATTATCACTACCATGCTCTATATGCAGGAATTAGAGCTTGATGCTGTTTACCATTCAGCTCCTTTGCAGACCTGAAACCAGAAAGAAATAATGTGTGATTGGGAATTCAACACCGTCTTTTCATTAGATTCAAGACATAGCATAAGATGACCATATACTTCTCTGTACATGCTTTTATCATGCCCTGAATTTTAAGCTGTCACTTCAGTGCTTGCTGGGTACTTTGGTCTTGGTTTTCATCCAAAAGTATTCAGCCAAGAATTAAATAGCAAACCCTACAAATATCTTCCATCCTAAAGCGCTGTACAGTTTTCAGCCATCTGATCATTAAGAGTCAGGTTTACAACAGATCTAGTTCATTCTTGACACTGATTTGGAGAAATGGGGTTTCTCATGTACAGAATCTAAAAATGAAGAGTTTTAACACTAGTTCGATCAACAATGAATGAGTGGCACACCAATTTTCAACATGGGCAGGAAAATAGATGCAACTTTCACCATACCCAGCAAATGTGAGCGGGGTGAAAGCTTTTCTCTTCCCAGAAAAAATGTGCCTACTGGCAAAGGAGGGTAGATCATTCATCAGGAATGTTAAACACTTTAAATCATCCTATCGATAATATGTCTGGGATGCCATTCCCATGACAATAGATCAGATAGCTGTAATAATTATCATCAGCAGAGTCCTACACTATTAAAAAAAAAAAAAAAAAACACCTCCTAAACCGGCGAAAGCATTATCTGTTCCTTCACTGGATAATGAAAAAACAATCTTTTTTTAAAGCACCAGCCTGCTAGTAGCAGATAAGATTCATTCAGAGCAGGCACGCCGAGCCCAATGAGGAACATAGTAATTTGGAATATTTAGAGGGGAAAAAAAATCCGACTGGCGCCAACAATGCTTGACACTCTCCAGTTGAGGTCCATCTACTGATGGAGAGGCTAGGTCAGCCTTCTTGTGCAATTTGGTAACAAGGAATTAGATCACAGTTCAAAACGATTATTTTTGATTCAGTTTACCTTGCTTAATACAATTTGCCTAACAGCATGAGTAATTGCATCTGCATTAAGGGTGGGCACTAATCAAAGGACCCCATTTCCATAGGTAAAACAGTGCCTTTGATTATATCTTTCAATATAGGTACTGAGTCTGATGAATGAGTTTGGGATAAACAGCAAAAATAAATCAAGAAATACATAAATGTATTAATTAAAATAAATGAATATTTCATTGACTGAAAGTAATCTCTGAAATGGATGGCTGGGCTGAACTGTGAACACACAAGCTTGCAAAGACACTCAGAACCTATATAGTAAATCTGCCATCCACACTATTTCCCAGGACTCAGACAGCACTGACCTTCCCCATGAAAAGACCGCCCTGCAGATATTACATTATGTATGTTTTATTGTAAGCCACTTAGCATGGTATTTCCAATATAAGCAATGTATGAAACATTCTAAATATATAATTAATGCACCACAGCCTAGAGCATCACCAACTTACCTCCTATTGAGAACAGAACAATCTAAGCTGCTTTGGTGACATTTATTTATTTATTTATTTGCAAGGTTTTGTATACCGTCATTTGATGGGTTCCATCACAACGGTTTACAACAATATCATAGATTCTAATACATGGTCAGTTCTAAAACATATACAATATCTGAAATAAAATATGAAAAGAACTATTACATAATTATCATAACCTACAAAATCATAATAAGAGCACTCAAGATAGTAAATAAAATGTCATTACTCGCAAGCATAATAGAAATAGTGTGTTAATAAAATCGTTAAATC
This sequence comes from Rhinatrema bivittatum, assembly GCF_901001135.1. Lineage (NCBI taxonomy): Eukaryota > Metazoa > Chordata > Amphibia > Gymnophiona > Rhinatrematidae > Rhinatrema > Rhinatrema bivittatum. Next base: position 38,199,735 of record NC_042632.1, read on the forward strand.
ATAAAACATAAAATAGACATAAATAGTGATAAATGTAAAATGTTAAAAATACTAATGACCTTTATAAAATGCCTTCCTAAATAACCAATTTTTTATTTCTTTTTGAAGATTTTTGTGTTTTGTTGTAATCTAGTTTCCGTCGGTAATGCATTCCATAAGTTTGCATTTGCTAACGATATTGCTCTCACTCTTACTTGAGTCAAACAAGCTGTTTTTATTGAGGGAATGGGGAGGAGTCCTTGATTGATAGACTTTAGGTTTCGCTGAGGAGTATGTATTTTTATTGCTGTATTGAGCCAATCTGCTTTTTCTCCGTAAATGATTTTGTGCTATTATTAAACTTTTGTATTCAACTCTTTGTTTTATCAATAGCCAGGGTAGTGATATGAGAACTAAGTAAAACACAAAAAGACCATCACCAATTACAAAGTGACCACAAATTAGAAATAATAAAATATAGACAAAACAACTGGAAATCCAAGAAACACGAGAGGAATAAAACCAAATGTATTTTCTCCTGTACCGAGCTATAAAGAAAGATACCCATACCCAAGACTGACAGAATCCAATCACTGTACTGAAAATAAAATACAGCATCATTGAGGTTAGTATTCCAGGTAAATCTGTTTGTGCTGAAGAATAGTCCAAAAGTTATATCTAGATCAGTTTATCCAGATAACTTGGGCTTTATTTGGGTATGTTCAGTGGAGTTCAGATTGCTCCATTGAATATCCAGGTAACTTCACCCCGATAACTTACCCACTTGATTATAAGAATATAAGAAATATCCATGCTGGGTCTGACCAAGGAGCCATCAAGCCCAGGATCCTGTTTCCAAAAGAGGCCAAACCAGGCCACAAGAACCTGGCAATTACCCAAACACCAAGAAGATCCCATGCTACTGATGCAATTAATAGCAGTGGCTATTTCCTAAGTAAACTTGATTAATAGCAGTTAATGGACTTCTCCTCCAAGAACTTATCCAAACCTTTTTTGAACCTAGCTACACTAACTGCACTAACCACATCTTCTGGCAACAAATTCCAGAGCTTAATTGTGCATTGAGTGAAAAAGAATTTTCTATGATTAGTCTTAAATGTGCTACTTGCTAACTTTATGGAATGCCCCCTAGTCCTTCTATTATCCAAAAGTGTAAATAACCGATTCACATCTACTTGTTCAAGACCTCTCATGATCTTAAAGACCTCTATCATATCCCCCCTCAGCCATCTCTTCTCCAAGCTGAACAACCCTAACCTCTTCAGCCTTTCCTCATAGGGGAGCTGTTCCATCCTCTTTATCATTTTGGTTGCCCTTCTCTGTACCTTGTCCATCAAAAGTATATCTTTTTTGAGATGTGGCGACCAGAATTGTACACAACAGTATTCAAGGTGCAGTCTCACCATGGAGTGATACAGAGGCATTACGACATTTTCCGTTTTATTCACCATTCCCTTCCAAATAATTCCTAACATTCTGTTTGCTTTTTTGACTGCTGCAGCACACTGAGCTGATGATTTTAAAGTATTATCCACTATGATGCCTAGATCTTTTTCCTGGGAGGTAGTTCCTAATATGGAAACTAACATCGTGTAACTACAGCAAGGGTTATTTTTCCCTGTGTGCAACACCTTGCACTTGTCCACATTAAATTTCATCTGCCATTTGGATGCCCAATCTTCCAGTCTTGCAAGGTCCTCCTGAAATATATCACAATCCGCTTGTGATTTAACTACTCTGAAAACTTTTGTATCATCCGCAAATTTGATAACCTCACTCGTCATATTTCTTTCCAGATCATTTATATATATATTGAAAGGCACCGGTCCAAGCACAGATCCCTGAGGCACTCCACTGTTTACCCTTTTCTACTGAGAAAATTGACCATTTAAATCCTACCCTCTGTTTCTTGTCTTTTAACCAGTTTGTAATCCACAAAAGGACATTGCCTCCTATCCCATGACTTTTTAGTTTTCTTAGAAGCTTCTCATGAAGGACTTTGTCAAATGCCTTCTGAAAATCCAAATACACTACATCTACCAGTTCACCTTTATCCACATGTTATTACTTCAAAAAAATGAAGCAGATTTGTTAGGCAAGACTTTCCTTGGGTAAATCCAAGTTGACTGTGTTCCATTAAACCATGTCTTTCTATATGCTCTATGATTTTGATATTTAGTATAGTTTCCACTATTTTTCCCAGCACTGAAGTCAGACTCACTGGTCTATAGTTACCTGGATCACCCCTGGAGCCCTTTTTAAATCTTGGGGTTACATTGGCTGCCCTCCAGTCTTCAGGTACAATGGATGATTTTAATGATAGGTTACAAATTTTAACTAATAGATCAGAAATTTCATTTTTGAGTTCCTTTAGTACCCTCATACCATCCGGTCAAAGTGATTTGCTACTCTTTAGTTTGTCAAGTTGGTCTACTACATCTTCCCGGTTCACAGTGATTTGGTTTAGTTCATCTGACTCATCACCCTTGAAAACTATCTCCAGAACTGGTATCTCCCCAACATCCTCATTAGTAAACACGGAAGCAAAGAATTCATTTAGTCTTTCTGCGATGGCCTTATCTTCCCTAAGAGCCCATTTAACCCCTCGGTCATCTAATGGTCCAACCGACTCCCTCACAGGTTTCTTGCTTCGGATATATTTTTTAAAGTTTTTATTATGAGGTTTTGCCTCTATGGCCAACTTCATTTCAAATTCTCTCTTCGCCTGTTTTATCAATGTTTTACACTTAACTTGACAATGCTTATGTTTTTTCCTATTTTCTTCAGATGGATCTTTCTTTCAATTTTTGAAGGATTTTTTGGCTAAAATAGCCTCTTTCACCTCACCTTTTAACCATGGCGGTAATCATTTTGCCTTCCTTCTACCTTTTTTAATGCGTGGAATACATCTGGACTGCTCCTCTAGGATTGTATTTTTAAACAATGTCCAAGCTTGTTGAATACTTTTAACCTTTGCAGCTGCACCTTTCAGTTTTTTTCTAGTTTCCTCATTTTATCAAAGTTTCCCTTTTGAAAGTTTAGTGTCAGAGCTGTAAATTTAGTTATTGTCCCCCTGCCAGTTATTAGTTTAAATTTGATCATGTTATGATCACTATTGCCAAGTGGCCCCACCACTGTTAACTCTATGGACTATGGATCTCATTAGGGTGTAGTTTTTTAAAGGGGTTTCGCGTGCACTCACATATATGCTATTTTATAAATGTCAGGAGAATGTGCATACTTTTCATTCCACGTGTACATTTTATTGGCAAATAAAAGGCAAGCTAAGCGGGCCTTTTTGGGGAGCATGGTTCAGAAATATGAATGTGTACTTGCTATTGTAACCCCATCTCTGGGTGAAGACTTAACATCGAAGGGGCCACAAAAGAATTTGTATCCTTTGGGACCAAGGCTAACTCTCTTTCAGTATCTTTGCTTGAGGGCCTGGGTCCCTTAACTGGTGGAGGGATGGAAATTCTCCTTCAAAGCCTTGGGAGGCAGGGATGGCATTGCTCATTTCCCTGTGATAAGTAATGTTCTCTTTCCCCTTGGTGGAAGTGAGTGCCAACAAACAATGCCTGAAACTCAGTGTAAGCCTCCAAAAATAAAATTTACTGACGGGGTTGTTGAAAAAATCAATGGCATAGTTCACCTCAATTCTCAGTCCTCAGATGGCATTTACAGTTCTTGGTCTTTATCTGTGCAAGGGTCTCTCTCTCTCTCTTTCTCTACCAGGGCAGAAGAAATACCCTCCCGGGCTTGGATAATTAAGGTACCCAGATGGACATGGGTGTTCTAGTTTGGGCAGGAAAACCCCCTCCACACTGGCAAGAAAAAAATGGTGAAACCGTCTCTGCACAGATTCCAAATTTCTCTCTTCCGAGGGTGAAGACTCCAAGTAGGGGTCCTCAAACGATCTCAAAATGGTCTTGGTTCTCCCAATGTCCAGTGTTTCTCTTTCTCTTTCTCTTGAATCCTTGGTGGAAAAGGCTTCCCCTCAGGAACGCGTAGCACTCAGTTATTCTTTCTGTCAGGGTAGGAAGGGGGGGCATCTATAAAACTTCCTTTCAGATCTTGTAACCAAAATACTTCTTCCTCAAACTTATCTTAACACCAGAAACTCTTGCAAAGGATCACCACCATTCCTCTGTCCTTGATGAGGGTCCTTACCATGGTCCCTGTAATCTCACTCCAGGCCAAAACTTCAGGGGTGTCGTAAAGCTTCTTACAACAAAAATGGAAAAAAGAATCCCTTAAAACAGCCCGGAAGACCAACCTAACCAGCCAAAGAGCTGACTAGAAAGGCAGCTTCCTGACCTTCCCTCTAAACTGCAGGCTAGTGGTGCCTGAGCTAGAGGTAAGCCCCAGAACAACAGAAGGTGGAAACTCCTAACCCCTCCTCACTCCAAAACCAAAACTGCACTGCCCCATTCTCTAAGGGGGACAGCCATCCCAGCTCCCTCAAAGGGGAGGGGCTGTTCCAAATGGTGCCTCCCCTAATTCCTAACCTATACAGCTTCTAGCTAAGAAGGAGTTATACTAGCACTAGCAATACTGGTAATGAACCCCAGTGGATCATTACACTATTTTGTAAAAGATATACACTTGCACATTACCTAACTTATTTGTACACTTTTAGACCTGATAATTGACTCGCACAACTGAAATTGGGTTTGTCTATTATCTGCAGTTTTTGAGTGGGAGGTTTGCATGAACTGAAGATGGACTTGATGGACATATTGGTGAACTGATGATTGCAAGTACATTTGCACATATTTTTGAAACATTATGATGTGTATACTTTATAAAATTCTGTGACCCCCCCCCCTCCCATATAAATTGGAGTTATTATACGTGCATGGTTATATTTTTTACACATCTTAAATATATGCAAATATGTTTTGTTTTGGTTTTTTTTAAATGGAGAGAGAAAGTATGCGATTTTTTGCATTGGAAATATTCACGCATACTGAAACATGCACACATATTTTCGGAGCAGAACTATGGGGTATTTTATAAAGCGTGCAGCTCCTGCCGCACAGTTTATAAAATTCTAGCATTGATCTCCGTGCATCCACTTCTGCGCATAATGCTGTATTACCGATAAGTTGGATTAATGGGTTCTGGCCTAGTCGGGTTTTTAACTTGCTAGATGGAGGCTGATTCTCAGTCCGTTTTAGTTGGCTAAGCTCTGCTGAAAATCATCTTAACAGAGAGTCCAAAATTTGGCTGGCTAAGTTGTCTGCCCAGTGCTTTTCTGAAAATTGACACCCCCCCCCCCCTCCTCCCATGATATTAAAATAGTGCAGGGGTGGCCAAATCCAGTCCTCAAGAGCCACAAACAGGCCAGGTTTTCAGGATATTCACAATGAATATGCATGAGATAGATATGCATACAATGGAGGCAGTGCATGCAAATCTATCTCATGCATATTCATTCTAGATATCCTGAAAGCCTGGTCTGTTTGTGGCTCTCGAGGACCAGAGCTGTCCATCCCTGAACTAGTACATCAAATGTGCTGTAGTTCTCATCTGTATAAGTGCCCTGTTAGCCTTGCAAATTGTCTTACATTTTTGCCTGGTTCGTTTGTAAATCCCAGTGGCAGAATGTGCGATGGAATGAACTCACGCCAGTAATTTTTGTGGTCTTATATCTTGCATGACAGCATGGAACAAATTAAGGCATTGTTCTGCTCATAAAAGTGGCATTGGCAGCTATTTGTCACTGAGGTACATAGCACATTTTACGCTTACTGCACTCATATTTTATGCAGAGGTCATAATTTAGCCGGAGAACAAAATGTGTAGAAAGCAACATTCTAGTAATGTAAGTACACAAATAGTGATGGCTTTGGAGGGCAGCAGTAGCCGACGAATACCCAAGGGCCAGCAGCATCTTTGAAATAGCAGAGAGCAATTAAATGGCCACTGCTGGCAGAAAAAAAATAGCAATTACCATCTGTTTATTAATATATATTCATTTATCCTCCATAGCAACCTTGCTTTGCCTACCACATTAGCATAGCATTGGAATATTGTTTCTTAGCAACAGATGCTTTCATCCAAAATATGAACTATTGCCTTTGAGATCATTATTGACTTATTTGGTCAAACTAGCCCCCCACCCCCTCAAAAAAAAAACAACAACCCAAGAATGAAAGGCAGAGGATGGTACCTAGGATTATTCTAAAGAATGCCATGTATACATATTTAACCAATCAGTTATTTATTTACATATTTACTCTTTTATATGCCGTCATTCTGGTTCGCAATCGCGGTGGGTTACAAAGTAAATATACATAAAATAAAAACAACAAAATACATTAAGTATTTGAAACATTGAAATAACACACATGATGTTTACAAAAAAATCTTCATGGGCCTCTACTACAAACATTTCATAAATCACATGAAAACAAAGACACCCAGGAGTCGGTTTTCATAAAAGTGTCGAACAGTGACGTAGCCAGCTACGCTAAACAGATTTTTTTAGCCGCATCCTAGCTGGATAGAATGCAGCTGAAAATTCACCCACATGTGGCAAGCTGTAACAGCTGGTTAGATTTAAGCCATGTGGCAGGGGAAAAGGTCAGCCTGAGGCCGTCCAGGACCATTTCATCGATAACATCGAGGCAGTCGTATGCCCAGGGAGCACTCTAGCAACTGGAAAGTGATTTGGGGCGCCAAAGAGTCCTGGAGGAGTCAGAACATTTTACACACAAGGGAGTAGGATTGAGGTATGGGGGTGGGAGAGGGGAGTCTCAATAGGCCCTCAGAGGAATTTACACTGCCATGGAGGGAGCGGTCCTGGGGCTGCATCAGGCCCCTGTAAAAGACGGCAGCCCTGGGATGTGGGATGGCCATCACATGCTGTGCCTTGGGGGGAGGGGGAGCTAAGCCGTGGTATTTTCCCTGCTTTATTATACCACCGAGGAAAATACCTCATGATTCACCACCTTAGGGGGTCTATTTTCTGAGCTGTGGTATTTTCCCATCCAAGGAAAGTTTGTTCATGCAGACAACAGGACGAATTTTCATTCTGCAACTCAATAATTCCAACTTAGTATCAAAATGGACACCGAAATGTAGCCTAAAGCTAGTGTGATTTGTGTGTCAGTGTTTCGGCCGTAACAGAAAATGGCACCTGCATCATGGCTGGCAGGCGACATTGTCAAATCAGGTACTGGTGGGGCAGGAGCAACTGGGGATTGCCTTTGCCCCATGGAAGGGATGAGAGGCCTCCAAAATACGGGGGGAGGTTAGCAAACCATAAGGGGGAAGGTCTTGAATGCGAAATTCAATAAAGGTAAAGTTTAATAAAGATGACAAAGCATGAGAGAAAAATAATCGGGGTGAAAGAGAACGAGAGACTCAGTGACCTCGAGTGGAAAAAAGTGTGACCAAGGGCTGCCTCCCTAGGCAAACCTTTGGTCATGCACCTCCCTCTCTCAACTTACCTCCAACACAGCACTTCTTTCTTTGGCAGTATTGGCTCTGGCACCTCTTTGAGACTCATGCTGGTGGGATTTTGCCATTCCCCCCCCCAAAAAAAAATGTTGCTGCTCTAGGCGACTGCCTGGTTTGCCTATTTGAAGCACCAGCCCTATAACAGAAAAGAAATAGAATGAAGGCTGAGAGAAAGAAAGAGAGTTTGTTAGTGAGTATGTATGTCACATATCCAAAGATGGGGATGGAAGTCCGAAGAGGTGGGTTTTGCTAACTTCCGGCTTCCGCTCTGGGCCAAAGACTGAAAGGAACACTTGTACCTGACCACAGCGTAGGCAAGATAACATTTACTGCCGCAGTTGCTTTGCAGAGCGGGAATGCTAGGTTATGTAGAATCGGGAATCTTGAACTGATTGAAGCTATGAGGGACAGGACTGTATCCAAAGGATTTTTAGGGCATTGGTGTGCCCAAGCATCAGTCTTATTCGTGCTAGTTTTTCAAAGAGCTGCTCGGGGTTAAAGTCTGTGGGTACTTTTTACCTGGGGACTTCAGCCCGAATTTTCAAAGAATTATGTGAATAAATCCACTTGTAACATTTGTGGGTGTTTCGCAGACACTGGCGTACGGTTTAAACACATGGCATACAGACTTGAGAGTGGATGCAAGTGAACCAATTTTAAAACATGTGCGTGTAGAACAAATTGACCAGTTTGCCAATTAGCCCTCCAGTTCACTCAGTGCTCCAGATCAATGAAACCTTCCTGGTTTTTCAGCCTGAACTCCCTCCACTCCACCTACACCTCCCACCCTGTTGGTATTGCACAATAAACACATTTAATGTCACTTACACCAGATAATCAGCAGGCATAAAACTATGCAAGTAAGTCGTAAAATGTCTTTCAAAATAGCAACTTAGGTGTGCAACTGTTACCCTGTCCTGGAACTCACATATGTGCATGCGAAAGTGAACATATGTGCATCTTTTTCATTTTTATAAAATACAGAATATGCGAGTAGAGTCTACTTACGCATGTATATGCTATATTTTATGCACATAACATTTTGAGAATTCTACTGTAAATGAACAGAAATCTCAATTTTAAAAAATGAAATAAAACTAAATGTTTTTCTGTGCACATCCTTATTAAATTTTGGTGCTAGAGGTAGTTGACTGCATTGCCTATGACAAAAGCCTAGACTTGCATTACAGCTTTGAGTTTTAAGGTAGAATTCTAAGGTTATAAGTATATTGCAATGCCTCATTAAATTGGTCTGCTTCAGATCCCAAAATGGATCGTTCAACATTTGGAGTTGGAAGGTCTACCTGACGTTCTAAGCCTGATTATTAACTAAGGAGATTTGTCAAACTCCACAAATATGCATTAGCTGGGGGTTATTTCTTTGGATAAATGTATTCCACACTGCCCCTTCAGGAATATTTAGAGCTGAGCAGTGCAGAGTTCTGCAGACCTTGAGTCACTTAAAAGTTCTCTCACTAGAGGGGTCCCTAGCGATCAACAACTTTCCCTTGTATTCCCTTCCAGCTTCTGCTCATTAAGCCCTGCTTGAATCCTCCAAGGGAAAATTACTCATTGTATTATCTTCTTCTTAAATTCTGCAGTGGGAGGCTAGATATGCTGATCCCGTCTATTTCTACAAAAGACAAAGCCCAGGATGTTTCAGGAATTCTTTTGCCCCCTACTGCATTGTTGCCAAGCAACATTTCTCTACCAGCAGCTGAAAACCTCAAACTTGAGTATTTTGGAAAATAGCATTGTACAAGGGACATTTAGCAGAAATGAATCCATACTGGATATTTATTATTATTTTTAAGGGAGAAGGCTATGAGATTTTCTGTGACTCCCCCCTAAGTCTATCTCACTCAGGGTTTCCTAAACCTGTTCTGCTGATGCTACAACCGGTTGGATTTCCAACATATTCCCAATGAAGATGCAGGGAATTAATGTTCTTACATTGGGGACTCCGTATTTCCACTGTTATGCCATGATATTCATTGTGAATATTCCGAAAACCCGACTGACTGTGCAATTACCAGAACAGGGTGTTGGGAAGCCCTGGACTTTTTCCTTGCAAAAAGTTTCTGTTGTCCAATTAGTGATGTATAATGAAATTTCCGTTTTCAATTCCTTTAGTTTGGAAGCAAAAGAAAAGTGAAACAAGATATCATTTCTTTTTTGTTTCTTTTTTCCTCACTGAGCTGCCACGAGCCCAGGTCTGGGCACCCCCTGCCCCGTGTCACTGCTTGCCCCCACTGTAAAAAAAATAAATAAATAATTAGGTTCTAATAACAAAATGTACATTCAACAAAATGGTACAGCCTCAGGGCCAGCCAATGCAATTTTGAAATACTGACTTAGTGGGGCAGGACTAAATAGGATCGCTTCTGCCTCATTTGGAATTTAAAGACCAATGGTGCAGTAGTGATATACATTTGTTTTTAACGAATACCAAAAATGCAATGAAAGAGGCCATTTTTAAAAACTTACTGGGCTTAAACTTACAAAATAAGGAATTAACAGGTAATTGTAAGACTTCTCACATGGTTTCCCTGTGAAAAGCAGGTCAGTGGTGCACAGTGGACACTTGGTACCTGCATACGTTTGCACCTGCTTAGAAGCAGGTTCAACTGTGCATTCAGGGCTTTCAAAATGAAAGCTGCATGCAATATGTTTGTTCCCTTAACCTCATCCCATCCCTTTCCCTTGCCATAGATAAAAGCACCCATGCTGTGAGCAGTGCATATACTTTTACCCACAGTGGGGGAGAAATTTTCAGCAGCTCTGTTCCCGTGGGTCAACTGTTTACCCATGGAAAAAGCTTTGAAAATTACCTTATAAGTTCATAAATTGGATTGCATATTCAGCACCTCTGAGTCAGAATTTAGCTGGCTAAGTGGTACTGCATAAATATTTATTTTAATTATTTTTTATTTATATTCCATTTTTCAGGCACTAAAGAGCAGATTGCAGTCAAATACTGTAAGTACTTCTGAGCAGCCACCAATTAGCCAGCTGTTTATCTGGCTAAACAGCTGAATAAGTGGGGGGCAGGGTGGGGGTTTTCTGGATAACTTAGGCCTAGATTCATCATTTTGCTATAAATTTTGCATGAATAGCGCTCACGATAAAAAAGGAGTGTGGTTAGGGTAATTTTTGAGTTACCGCAACATGTGCTATTTTCATTTGGGCTGCTGAGTGAGAGAGAGAGAGAGTCTCTTTATAAGGCTCTTAAATTAGACAACTATACCACTGTAGGACGGTCAACTAGTAACTCGCGGTGAGGTTTTGGTGGTGGTCAAGGGTTTGAGAGCCGGTTTTACATGCACAGTCAGTTAAGAACAGCACAGTAGACATCAGCAAACATTTGATGTGATTCGGAATGAGGAAAGGTACACAAAGATAAGATTTCTACAATGTTCTCTCGCACTAGTTTGATGCAGCCTAGGGCGAGAATACAATGTAGAAATCTCATCTTTGTGTATCTTTCCTCATTCCAAATAACGTCAAATATTCACTGTCTACTATGCTGTTTGTACCTCTGACTATGCATGTAAAACCAGCCCTCAAACCCTAGACCACCACCAAAACCTCACCTCTGGTTACTAGTTGACCATATGTGCATGTTATAAAACTGGTGCATCTCTTAAAATCTACCCCGTAGCTGGATAAATCTAGGAGCATATCCCTCTAACTTTAGCTAGATAACTTGTCTGCTTACCAGCTTACTGAATATGCCCCCCTAAAGTTTTATTCCATGTTGATATTTATTTATTTATTTATACATTTTATAAACTGTCATTCCATATATAGATCACATCGGTTTACAAAGTGACATTCATAGTTATAGCTCAACAAACAAACAATGATTTGTTACAGAGGTGTTATTCATAGACAAGCATTAATATTTATCAAGTAAAATTTCTAGTTCATATTAATAATAGATCTGGTACTTAAGGCAAAGAGTATTTAAAATAAATCGAAATGATAGTTTTCACATCTTATTCAGTGGGTTGTTTGGAGAATCTTATGTTCTCTCATTTGATTTATTCTTCATGATTTGATTATTATCTTGTGTCCTTCTTGACTTTGTGGCTCTGTATATTCTGAAGTTTTTAAGTTAATTTATATGCATTTTTGAATAGCCATGTTTTTATCTCTCTCTTAAATTTCTTTCCATCTGATAGACTATGTGACGTCTCAGGCAGAGAATTCCAGAGCTTTGCACCTGCTATGGAAAACACATGATCTTTTGTTTGCGTCAGATGTGTCCGTATTGAAGGTATAGTCAATTGTCCTATATTTATGTGTTTATTTAAACATAATTACATGCTACACTTCTAGCAATGATAGCCAAGCATGGTACAGTAATAAAAAACATGGCATATAAATCCTTGCAGGTCCACCCAAAAAATAAAATCCTACCGCATTGATAACTCTCTTTGCGCTTGTGCAATAATTTGAAAATTCTTTGTAGGTCATGATAACTTATTGGAAAAACATTATGTAGCCCTTCTTCTAGTTGTAGCTATGAAGGCAGAATTCATGATCACTCCCTTTAAAACCTGGCATAGATCCTCAGAAAGGGGGGAAGGCTAAACCTCCAAGGCCCAAAGCGTAGTGTAAATGTCTCTTCATTAGATGATTGCTCAATCTCCATGTTGGAGATGGCCAATAACATGCTAGACAGATGAGTAGAGTGTTAAAAAAAAAAAATAAACATTTCAACTTGTTTAAGGATAATTAATTGGCACTAAGTACATTTTCTTTTTTTTACATTCATAACCACATCAACAAATAAAATCCAAATAGATCTGTATCTGTAGTACCATATTTTTTTTTTCCCAGGGGTTCCCTTTCTTGCAAGTGGGAAGATAAGGTCGTCTAGGGTGCATGAAATGGATTCTCCTTTCCCTAACATATCTTCCTTTCCAAATACCTGTGGTTCGCTGCTGAGATATTCAGCGGTCTTGGCAGGAGGTCTCAAGAAGGTACTCTGTGGGGCCATCCTGAATTTTTTTTTCTTTTGGGTTTTATCCCAGATCCTGTCCCTTATTTTCTTTCAGAAATTCATACTGAATAGTGCTGCGGCTTTCTATTTTTTGCTGGTATGAGTGACATACAAATCAGACCCAACTCCAGAGAATTCTAGGACAATTTTCTGTAAGAACACTTTGCAGAAAATTATCTAACAGTGCCCCTTAACTCGCTCTATTCTGCGCAATGCTCCTGCCAGCATAATGTAAATGGACTTGTTTTAATTGCTGAGCCTAGCCACTGCTCCATACACTGACTCAGGCTAGAGATGCTGTGGAAGCAAAACCCTTAGAAATGAGGGGGGAGGGGGGGTGTGGCTTAGTCCCTGCAGAAAGGCAACACCCAGGGCTTTTCAGAAATACGATTTCATCTTTTACCCCAACTCTGACAAAGATTCCCCAGGATTCAATAGTATGGGTAGCTTATTCAAGAGAATAAAGCAAAGATTACTTAAGTTTTTCTCCATTTTACCTTAACATATTCCTATTGAATCAGTGAGCTAAAACTTTAATAAGAGCTTTCGTCATTTTGTTTATTTGAGCTTTTTATGTAGTTTAGAATGAATATTTACTATTTATTGGTTTTTTTTAAATTATTTCTGTATTTCTGTTTTAGTTTTAATCACCACTGAGAATGGGTTCTGGATTAGTAGATTCTGAATTAGTCTAAAGAAACATAAATAAGTTGTAGCTAGGGATGTGCATTCATTTGAAATAAATGGGTAAAACATATCTAATGTGCCCTGTGAAGGAATGGCCTTATGATGCCTCCTTAAACTGTGCAGGACCAGGCTAGATGCCTGGTCTACCTTAAATCCCAACGAGGGAGAGAGCTTTGTGGATGGGACCCTGCTGGGGAGGTTAAGAGCCAGAGCCCAACTAGGATTGGCAGGGCAGGCCCATGTCTCCAGGAGAAGGCAGCTCCCATGCAACATTGCTGTCCTAAAGGTGAAGTCTGTATCTGAATGGTGAGTATGTCTGTGTTTACTGCCGAAGATAAGCAGATATGTGTAATTTGATGTTCACTATAAATAAAAACACGGAAAGAAGCCTTGAACACTCATTTGCTGTGCCACATGCCCGTATTTGTTTCATTTGTGACCCCCAAAACGAATCAAGGGGTCTCATTCATTTATGTTTCCCATTCAGTTCAATGGCTCATTGAAGTCTATGGCTATGTACTGTGGAGAAAAAAACCTGGCAACTATTGCCACAAACTGTTTTCTGTGTGATATCACTGCCAAGGCAGAACAATGGAAAGGATGCTATCCAAAGCACAAATCACAGGGCAACATCTTTTAGGCTAGCTTATAGCGGCTATCTGGATCAAATGATGCTGACGCACTCACAGTGAAACGTATGAGCATGTGCAAGAATCAGTCTGTATTTCTTCTCTAGCTTTTGTCAGAGAAGGATATGCTAAGAGAAGCTCTGAGAGTTTTAAAAAGCTTATCTTTCAGTTATGGGACTGATATAGGGATACTTCTAATCTTCTCTGTGCTGCAGTGGTCTCACTTATTGTGCCAGAAAGATAGCCAGTACACTGCTGTGGATTTTGAGGCCTCACCTGGAGTACTGCGCTCAGTTCTGGAGACCGTATCTCTGAAGAGACAGAGACAGGATGGAGGCGGTCCAGAGAAGGGCGACCAAAAAGGTGGATGGTCTTCATCGAATGACTTATGAGGAGAGATTGAAGAATCTAAATATGTACACCCTGGAGGAAAGGAGGAGCAGAGGTGATATGATACGGACTTTCAGATACTTGAAAGGTTTTAATGATCCAAAGATAACGACAAACCTTTTCCATTGGAAAAAAATCAGCAGAACCAGGGGTCACAATTTAAAACTCCAGGGAGGAAGAACAAATGTCAGGAAGTATTTCTTCATGGAGAGGGTGGTGGATGCCTGGAATGACCTTCCGGAGGAAGTGGTGAAGACCAAAACTATAAAGGACTTCAAAGGGGCGTGGGCTAAACACTCTGGATCCATAAAGTCTAGAGGATGTAATGAAGAGTGGGTTGCTCACGGGAACAATGGCTACTACCTGGTGACAATACCCTTATTCAATAAACATATACACGGTTAATGCAACTCCAACATTGCTCTAAGCTTCGGCAGCAATGAGGAAATGTGGAAAAAAGGATTTGCATTCACAAAAAAGCGGGGAGTAGCTTTCTTATGGCGGTTACTTCCCCAAACCAAATAAGCCTGATACTTCACTTTCAATACATATCCAGCATAGCTCTCTGCTTCAACGGCAGGGGAGAAAGTTTGACACTTCACGCATATCCAGCTTAGCTCTCTGCTTCAACGGCAGGGGGGAATGAAGAAAGGTGGATCTATATTTAGGCAACAACCAACAAGGACTGAATTACATAGTCTGGATAAACAGATAAGCATTGGTGTAGCTTGCTTATTGCGGTGGTTAATACCCCTAACTAATTAAGCTATTTCACTTAGAGGCAGTTCCAACACTGCTTTCTACATTAATGGCGGTGGTGGAAGGGAAATAGAATAAAAAAGGTTACTAAGAGCCAAAAGAAACATATAAGTATGTTTAAAAAAAATAAAAAAGTATGAAAGCTTGCTGGGCAGACTGGATGGGCCGTTTGGTCTTCTTCTGCTGTCATTTCTATGTTTCTATGTTTCTCTTCACTGGGGGAGAGGGTCAGGGTGGGACTGTGGAGATTGCAGTGGCAGCAGTGATTTCTTTTGTCCCTTAACACTGAGGTGAGCATAGCATGCTCAGAGAAGAGTCTTACCAGGCTAACAGTGTTTTAACAGATTTTTTTGTGTGTGGATCAGTCTGCAAATAACACAGAATACATACAATATGTATGTGTCTGTATGTGTGTGCGTGCAATACAGTTCTCCATACAGTGAGTGGGGGTACAGTTATGGTATCAATAAATTAATTTGTAATATCCAGTGCAGTGCACCAGCAAATTCTATCTAAAAGAGAGAAGAGGGGATCTTGGAAGGGTTGGCAGCTTTGGCAGAGGCAGCATTAAACAAAAAGTAGTCCAGTAGCTAAATTAAAGAGGGGATGTTTTAGGTCCAGAAATTAAAATTTGGACCTAAAATTTATTGATACCATAACTGTTCCTCTCCCTCTTGTTTTGGAGCAGAAAGAAAAGATGGGAGAGTCATTCAAGGCTGGAATTAGCAGGGCAAGGGTAACAGACATGCTATGCCATAAACCAGAAGCAAACTCCACTTTGGTTTCTGCTCCTGGGGCAGTGAAGGTAATATTTGCACACAATGATTCAGAGGATGAATCTTGTCTGGAATTTGCCTGAATCAAGATATTGAAGAGTTAGTAGCTGAAGAGAATTTGAAAAGTTTAGTCAATACCATCTTAACCTCCAGTTCAGTGATAGGGGAGAGAGATGATACTAACAATGTTGAAATCAACCCCCAGGAAGAGCAGGCAGTGCAGTAAGAAAGTATAAGTGATGCCCCTGGGATTTTTCCTCAGCCTCATTTCCAGTGCCAGCATCATCCTCCAAGGATGTAGATAATAGGGATGTGCAGAGCAAAAATTGTTTAGGTTTTTATGTTATTAATTTCAGTTTCTTTGTGTTTGTGTTTTATTTTTTATTTTTGTTTTGGTTTCAGAAAATAGTGTGTGCTAGTCTTCAGAGACCCACATCCCACCCCCTGCCACCCATAGAGATGACCATTTAAAAAAAAAAAGTAATTTATTTTAAAATAAATCTGTGGACACAGGCCTCACTCCTACCTCCCCCTGGGAGCCATCCCCTCCCCACAGCCCATCATATCCCACCTACTTGACCTCCCAGAATCACCAAATTCTCTCTAATGGTCTAGTTGGGGCCCGGGAGCAACTGCTTCTCTCTGAACTCGGCAGCCGCCAAGAATACTGACTCCCACCCCAGCTACGTTTGGATTTCAAAGGCAACACCCAAAACCCAGAAAGTGGGGAAAGCTAGATAAGACAATGCCTCCATTGCAACAGTATAAATCAAACTCTACCCATTCTCAAGGAGATTCAAGCAGGTTTATCTATGTAGCCAGAAAGAGAGATAGATAAATGCAACAGTGGCAATAAATATGGAATCTGGAAAACATAATGGCCGTTTCTTCCCTTCTCACAAGCTTATGTCTGCTTCTAACTACTGGAACTCTGTAGATACTGTATATGCCAAGACTACATGAAAGAAAACCATAGAATTATAAATTGACTCATTTATTTACACAGCTTGGTGTAAGTTCTATTCATAGGTCCCAGCTTATTTCCTCTGAAAGAGTGAGAAAAGGGCATTGGAGCTCCCCTGCCAGGCACTGTTAGCTATTCCATTCCATCCACACTGTACTTTTTTTTTTTTTTTTTTTTTTTTAAGAAAACCGAAGGCTGGCTTGTAATAAGTTCCGGAATCTGGATTGTATGCGAACCTCAGGAAATGCTGATGGAGGCTGTGAATAATGTAGATACCACATTTGCAGCCATCATGGGGAAGAACCAGGACTCTTGCTGCAATCGAGACCTGCAGCATTTGCAAGTCAACCAAAAAGCACCACTGTGATTTGCCTTGCCTGTTGCTACCTGGGATGCAGGGTGCATCCTTCAACACACCCCACTGCATTGGGAATAGATAAAAAGTGGTTAAGAGTGGAAAAAATGGCCATATATATATGAAAGCTTGTGACAAAGATTAGTATACCACTGCTGACTGTAAACTTAACAATTATAGGGCCCATGAGCATTGTTAGCCTTAGGCACATTTTATTTATTTCAGGCATGAGACTCAAGGCATGAGGTCCATGCCTTGAGTCTCCTCCTTGGTGCCCTGAGTCTCCTTCAGCTGTTGAGCTGCAAAGAAAAGGAGAGGCTCAGTGATGCTACGGCAGATCCCTGTTGTGACCGTTGCTGCCCGACGTCTCCACCCCACTCACCTTACCTCTGTGGCGACTCCCTCTTTGCTTGTTGGATGTTTGGCTGCTGCCGCGGTGTCATCTTGCCGCCCTCCTCCGGCGTCCCTGGGCTGACATGATGCTGCACTCCGCCATGTTTCCCAGAAGCCTAAGGGCACACGTGTGGCGCAGCCCCAACACAAGTACCAGCAGTGGCGCGAACCTCAGGGGCGTCCCCCTGAGATGATGTCATCCGCACCGGATAGTTAAAGTCTCTGAATTCGCCTACTAATCCAGTTGCAAGGAAAGGTTTTCTTACGCTCCTAGCTACTCTGCCTCCTCGGACTTAGGCAGGGGTCCCTGCTCCTTGGGGGCCTCATTTCTCTTTTGCCTTTCAGGTCGCAGTCTGTAACCAGTACTCGCTCCTCGAGGGCCCACGTTCTCAGACCTGCTTCTGAATACCACTTCTGCCAGGAAGTCTTCGCTGCCTACAACACCAGTGAGTTACCATCTCTCTCTCAGAGCTTTCCCTGGAACCAGGTACTCGCTCCTCCAGGGCCTAATCCATTCCAGCTCCTGGGCTGCTTCAAGAGACTATTGTGTGAGTGTTACCACCAAGGTTCTGTTCCTGAACTCTGCATACCCTGCCTACTCACTATATTCAGTTTCTCTACAGCTCAGTTATCCAGGGATCGCTGTTCCAGTATCTGAGGGACTACAACCCAGCCGGGTGCTTCCAGCTCACTACTGCCACCTCTGGTGGTTCAATATACTGTTTTGTTTTGTTTTTTAATTCTTTATTGTTTTAATGTCATAAGTACAA
Source organism: Rhinatrema bivittatum (assembly GCF_901001135.1). NCBI lineage: Eukaryota > Metazoa > Chordata > Amphibia > Gymnophiona > Rhinatrematidae > Rhinatrema > Rhinatrema bivittatum. Next base: position 38,217,933 of record NC_042632.1, read on the forward strand.
CAAATAAATATCTTCTTGGAGAAAAATTAATAATGAATGATTCAACTGAAATTAAATCAATACACAAAATTACAATAAATTGCACAAAAAATATATATCTTTTCCAATGAAACAATCATTATATTAAATTATAGGAAAAATCAAAGTGATAATTTGGAACTAGGCGGCTTCTAAAGGAAACAATTTACTAACACAAGAAATTTGCATTAACATGTCCCACTACATTCTATCTAACCCGGATTTATGAATTCAGAAGTTTCCTGAGATCCTCTGGATCTGTAAATACATAATTCTTTCCTTCAACTTTGACAAAGCATCTACATGGATATCTCAACATATAATACCCTCCCTTATCCAATACTTGTTTCCTCAATGAAAAAAAATTTTTCCTCCACAATTGAGTAGGTTTTGCATAATCTGGAAAAATCCAGATTCTTTGTTCATAAAAAATCTTTAAATGATTGCAGAAGAAATATTTCATTATTATATCTTTATCTGATGCAAATGCACATTGGATCAATAAGGTTCCTTTTGATTTAACCTCAATTTCTTCTTGGGACTTTTGTAATAAATCTGAAATATCAAGAGAGCTATCATTTATTGTTTTTATATCAGAGGTTTCTTTAATTTTTTTATCATCATTTACCAACTTCCCTTGCTCTAAACTCTTCCTATTTGTTCCCACATATAAAGCTCTTACTATTACCGGAAGACATTTTTCAGGGATTTCCAAAATCTATATTGAATAATTTCTAAATAATTCTATTGGGTTTAGTTTCTTAATGATGGGAAAGTTATTTACTCTAAGATTTAATGATCTAATTGAATTTTCTAAAGCTTCTATCTTTTTATGAACTTCTGTTTCAATACCTAATTGGTGAGTTTGAATTTTCTCAACTTGTACTACTCTTTTATCTAGTTCTTTTATTTCTTTTTCTTGCTCGGCCAATTTTACAGAATTTTGAACTGAGGTATTTGTAGTCTTCATTACCATCTCTGAACTATCCATCTTAACCAAAAAGTTCCATATATTTTCCAATGTAACATTTGAAGGTTTTAAAGGTATTTTATCTGACTTGATGACAACTTCAATATTTGAATAATCAGTATCTTTATCAGTATTTTTTAATTTTGGAGTACTGGTAATCTTCGGGGAAGTATTTAGATTATTCAAGGTAATTTTCTGAGATATCCCTTGCTTCGCTTGTTCATTCAGTTCTAACCTTTCTTCTTGATCTAATAAGGATTTCAGGGATACTTCTTGTTCCTCTCCTGGCTTCTTTAGGGAAGAACCCCCATCTATACCAGGTGGTGGTGGTACCTCAGGTGCCCCAGGGCTTAATGATGTCTCCTCAGCCAGAAGGGAAATATTCCGCTCTAATATTTCACCTTCAATGGACTGCCCATTAGGGGTATCAATTTGGGTCAACCATTCAGATACTGTCTTCTGACTTGAATCTGCCATTACCCCACCAGTTGGAGGCTTTAACTTTGCCTTTCCTCTTGGTGTGTGGCATTTCATCAAAAGGATAACAAAATATTCTAGGAAAAACGAATTTAATTCTAGTCAAGAAGACGTCTAGAATGGTAATGCAAAAATTATGTAATTTTTATTTTACTTTGAGGAGCCAGGGCTGCCTTGAGTGGCAGCTCTGGGCTGAGCCGAGGTGTCAGCCCTGAACTCCGCTCAACCTTTTCTTTCAGCCATGGCACTTTTTAATTTTTTTGTTCTGGGTCCTTTAAATGTAATGTGGTATCCTCAGGACCCGTGTTAGGGACCCGGGGCTCCCATGTCACTTTTATTGCTTTTTCAAATGATGCTGCTGTTTTATTGTGGCTGACCACTTTCTCAATATTAGCATCAAATCGCCTATTAATAACCTTTTTTGCATGCATTTTCATTATTGATGCATGCAAATCACATGCAAAGAAGGCCATTGTAATAGGGGAGGCAACCTGGGCAGGGCCATGCATATCATTAGAGCATTACTGCGGCTTGGAGCATCACCCAGTTTGTTGGCTAGTTTTATAATTGAACAGAGTCATTTCCTCTGCACGACTTTCATATTTCAGGACCTCTGTTTATAGTTAGCTGAGCCCTCTCAGTAATGTGCATGTTAGTAAGTTAACATTAGTTTGGGCCAGATATTAAATAGCGTTCATTTGGCAAGTTCTTAGCAGTGTAGAAGGTGGCCATGCAACATTGTTTACCAAGCACACACTAAACCCTCATTTGCAGATTACGTTCTTTCATTTGCATGACATGCAAATTTGAATGTGCTGATGGTAATGCATGGCAGGTCCCCTTTAGTGTTTATGCACATAAATTGGGCTTTCAAAATCAGCCCTGGGATTGTGAATAAGCACATGTGAACCCTGATATGACGTGCAGTTGAAGTAGCTGTCCTGGGAGGTGGAGATAGGGCGAGGGAAGAATTTGCACACATGCTTTAGATTCTTGAATATATGCATGCAAATCTACAAGGACAAAACTGTACCTGTAAGTTGTGCATGTATGTCCATGCACTTGCCTGATACCCACTGTGAAACTTCATAGGTTCTTATGCGTAGAAGTCTGCTTTGAAAATTTGACTTAGTCTGCTGATTAAAAAAAAAAAATACCCTTGGACTTTAACCTTATGAAACTACTCTCCCTGAGTGCACAGCAAGGCCTTCCTGCATAGTGCATTGTTTTTAGCTTGCACACAGGAGCCTTCACAGGCACACTAAAAAGTTTATTGGATGGGCCTCAATATCACTGCTAATGCTGCAGAAATAATCAGTATAAATGCCATCTAAGAGTAGCTGTGAATAAAAAAACACTCCTGGGGGAAGAGTCATTATCCAGGACACATGCTGAGTTCAGCTGTTAATGGAAAAGGCAAGCAAATGCAGAAGGCTCTTTGCCCAAGTGGGATGAGCCCATCAACAGAGTTAGAATATCAGGCACCATCATTATTTGCAGGGTTCTGTTGCCTTTGTTGAAACCCATGTTTGTATAACCAATGTGAATTTTGTCAGGAAACACAGAAAAGGAGAAATGAGCTTCTTTCGATATTTTTATATATGGTCAATAAAACATGTTGCTTATGAAGGAATGTGTTTTTCAATAGCTATATTTGAATTTTTAAAAAATGATTAAATGAGTTTTAGAATGATTACTTTATTCTCGTAAGATAGAAATAATAATTTGACAGCATTTGAAAGATAGGTCAGCAGCCCTGCTTTGTCTGTATATTACATAAGCATGATTGCGCTGCAGTATACAACAAACAAGTAAAATCAACCTCTCAATGCTACACCCAAGGCAATACAACGACAGATAAAAGACTGAAAACTGTTTGAATTAGGGTGTTGGCTGCAACTAAAAAGTGGCATGAAAAATTGATTTATCGTTTTATTATATGTCATTAAGTGTTTGTTAGACTCAGCAGATGCCAATTTATGGCTCTGCTGGGTATATTTTAATATAAATTGATTATTTATTATTGTGTTTATTATTTCTACTATTGTATTTTAAATTGTTGTTACATACTTTGAGCATTTTGTGAGGTTTGACATAAATCATTATTGTTAGTAGTAGTAGTAAGCCAACACCTGAGAGAGAGAGAATGGGCATACTAGTGGCTGAGTCCTTACACCAGTAGATGATGAACCATGGCAAAGTTGGCAATGCCTTTACTGCCTGTGCACTGAGTTGGGACACTCCAAGCAATCAATAAAGAAGTGAAGATACATTACTGGTTTAACCATCTGTGCCCTCGGCATCAAATGTCAGACAATGCCATTCACTGACGTCCCATCACTTCAAAGCCATTCTCCAGGCATCCGGCAACATTTTAAAGCATCGTGGACCCAGGCGGAAGTGACTGGGCATTGCTGCTGCCTGTTTTTGAGGATCTGGGAAAGGGGTACGTGGGGGGGGGGGGGGTGTTGGAGTTGTTGCTCCCCAGCCTTGACAATTGTAAAGGGACGGAGGGAGAGTGGCTCTGGACCCCAGATTCCAGACTGCCTCGGGGCCACATCCCACTGCTAGGCCCTGGTGTGCCTCTGTACTGGGCCAGGCTCAGGTCAGTTCCTGGCACCGGGTAGGCCTCAGTGCCTGGCCCCAGAGCAGAGGCAGGCCCCAGCAACTGGTAAGCCTCAGCACTGGGCCGGCACGGAGCAGGCCTTGGTGCCAGGCCAGGTTTTTGTCCTGGAGTGGCCCATTTTTTACGTTTTTCAAAAAAAAATGCCACAAAAATTACCCCAGAATTTTGAGGTATTTCTGTGGGAAGCTATTGTCGGTTCATTCCATTCTGAAGAAATAAAAAAAAATGGCCTCCTTTGTTGCATTTTTGGCATTTGTATGAAATGAATGCACAAACTTAGGAGGTAATTTTCTAAGACACAGAGGGGGAAATACTGCAGGATTCGCTAATTTGAGGTACTGAGTACTGCAGGCTTTCAAACCCGGGTGGTAAAATATTGCTGGGGAAAAATACTGTGGGCAAGCAGTCCTGAAACAGCTTTCTGGGGCTACCATCTTTAAAAAGGGGCCACACAGCTAGAGGCCAACGGTGCTCCCCCCAGCAGTATAAAAGCACCTGGAGTATTTGTGAAAATTCCACCCCCTCCCCGCTGTTCTGAGGTGGCCAAAGTTTTTAAAAGTAAAAAAAAAAAGAAAAGAAAAGTTTAAAAATTGTAGCTATGTCCCTGACCCCTCCCCAGTCCATACTCTCTCCTTGCTCTAATTCAAATCATGCCCCCCACTCCCCTCCCCAGGCTAACTCCAACCAAAGCCCATACCCAGGAACTCCAAAATCACAAGTTCTCTGGTGGGGTAATAGACTGCCAGAGTACCCCCTTGGCACCTGGGTCTGGCCATGCCATTGTCAAAACGGCGCCGGCTGACCTCAGTTCTAGCATGTGAAAGGGGCAAACGTCTGCACCGGGTAGTCCTCAGTGCCTCAAATGCTTATGTATTTAATGTATCATTACATTGCCGATCCCTTAACAACAATCGCAGTCTGTGAAGACTCTGGTTTTCTCCAGGACCTATACCGCTTCCAGACTTCTGTACTACACTAGTCTGGCATGTAATGAATTTAAAAAAAAAAAACAAACAAAAAACATTTCTTTTCAACCTTTTAAGTGCCTGGTTTCTTCCGTTTTTATTGTTACCATGCCAACCATCAAAATGAAACAACAGTAATAGTGATGGAAAGGCCAGATGAGCAGCCCCTGCAGACATTCCCATTTATTTCGGCGGTACGTCCTGCTGCTCACCACCGTACTATGCGGCTACCACCTATTCCCTAGCTCCTGAACATCTGCAGACCGTGCAATATCAGAATTCAAGAAATCATGGGACAAGCACAGAGGGATCTCCGAGGGAGCGGAAGGAATAGTTATACAGCTGGGTGGGCGGACTGGGTGGACCGTATGACCTTTATCTGCTGCCATGTTCTATTTCTACGTTAATACGAGCTGTGTCTCTTCTTCTCAATGTTTCCTTGAAGTTTTGCCTTTCTGGCTTATCTTAGAGTATTTTTTGTAAATAATTGGAGGTGGACCATCGCTTTAGAACACAAATTGGCTCCCTTCCTCCCCATGGCACTAGTCCCTTCCTCCCCATGGCACTAGTCCCTTCCTCCCTGATTGGCTGTGCAACTTCCTGTGGGGCAGGCTGGGCTGCTATTGGCTTAGGGAAGCATGTGGGAACACCTGAGAGTGAGGGGGAGGATACAAAAGGCAGCCAGGTGCTATGTGGCTTGCCCCTTTTGCCTCCAACCTCCAGCACTTCACCCCCTCCCCCCACTAGCTTGGCACCCCGGGCTGGAGCCCGTCTTGCCTGCATTTATCAATGGTCCTGATTACAATTGTTTGAGTTATGAAGTCACACAGTGAACTAAGGCTGTCCCTGCCTACACTGGTCTAGCTAAGGATATCTCCCAACTGTAGGCTATGCATGATTTAACCTTTCACACCGCTCTAACTCTGGGCCATCTCCCTTCCTTAGCATAACCACTACCCACTGGGCTAAGAATATCTAAATCATCTGCCAGGGCAAACATTAACTGTTTTCATGTGTTGCTTTTATAATTAATATTTCTAAATATTGCCCTATCATTACAGATATTTTAAGAAAACAAAGAAAAACCTAGAAATGTTTCTGCTTCAAAGAATTTCAATGATTTGCATTTTAGTAACTTTAAGAGCAGGGTCCTTTCTCCTAGCATTAATCTCTCATGAGTTATAAAGGTTTCTTATTAATAGTGTCTTGGTTCAGTGATCCCACTTTATTCTCACAAATGCTTCTGACTTCAAACACTTAATTAAGCTCTTAGAAAACCACATATTCAAGAAGATTAACCTTTATGAATTCATAGTTCTATCATTAGCTTCAGTGGAGAGGGAGTGCTAGACTCATTAAGAATGATTCCCTGCTCGTAAATGCCCCTTAATCAGTTTGCCCAATAGTTGCCCTCTAAAGGTATTCATTAATACAGAAAAACTGATTTATCAAGGGTTTATCAGAAACTGATTTATCAAGGGTTGCTTATTTCCTTCAGATATAGAATAGAGAAATGAAGCTTATGCAATATACACATCAGTAGCCAGGAAAAACACCATGACTCTCGCTGTGTGGAGCCAGTTTGAAAACCCCAGTGTTGGTGTTCTGTACTGCCATAAGTAAGTCCTGAGTTCAGATTGTGCTCCTCCTTGTCTCCTGCAGCTAGGTATAGCAGGAAGTGTTGCCAAAGTATTGTACCTTTCAGAGTCCCTCTGAGGAAACAATTTGAGTTGGTGTCACAATGACACATAGAGGCCCCCTAGAGAGCAGCACAGGAGAAACTTAAGCTGCATCCTGCGCTCTCTGATCAATGGGGAGTTGCCACAGAACAAAATAGGGAACATGGCCTGAGACTGTGCATTACGGGGGGAAATTTCCAAACTGGCCGTGTTGCCGCAGTATCCACGGGTACTGTTTAAACATGGGCTTCACACCAATTTTCAAAGGGAAACGTTTCACCCCGGGTACAAAATACCTGCAGACTTTTGATTCTGCTTTTTGTAAAAATCAGGGTGGTTATGCATTCATTATGGCCATCATATAAAAGACAGTATTGTCTACTAATTAGTGGAAAAAGTGGTCTTTTCCAGATCTCGTCTTAAGTTATAATCATTGGTCATACAAATGTGTTTTTTGAAGAACTTTTCTGTATGCAATTTTTCAGAAGAATAGAAAATATGAGAACTTAACTTAAAACTCCTCTTGTTCTCAAAGGAGAACTTAAAATGAGGTCTGTAAAAGACCAATTTTTCTAATAAGTAGACAATACCGTCTTTTATATGATGGCCATATATTTTGTTTCACAGTGATGGGTCTATGAAGTACTGTTGAATTTTGAGTTCCACTATTGTTTGATTGACTATTCACCCTTCGGTTTCATTTCCACAGAGTATGTGTGCCAAAACTGGAATGGATAAGGCTATTGTGCAGCTGGAGGTGCCATAATTTGCATGCCAGTAGGGATGCTCATTTGCTTTTAACAAATGAAAAACGTGCAAGGAATGAAACCATTTTCAGTTCGTTCTGAATGGAACAAACCAAAAATAGCCTTCAATGAAAATACTCATAGTATTTTTGTATTCATTGCATTTATAATAAAAAAAAAATAATAATAATAATTGGCCTCCGATGACCCAATGCTAAAGCCTAGCCCCGGGCCAGATCTGATACTGAGGCCTAGGCCCCGTGCCAAGTTTAGTCTAGCCCTGGCACAAAGTCTAAGAGCAGACATGGCCCAGGGCTGGGTCCTTGACAAGTACGGGGGTAAAATAGCCCATGTGCTTTGGGAAAGGCCCAGCATGTACTCTGTGTTACCCCCCAAGGGACCATATCTTTTTTTTTTCTGAGGATTAAAATACATGCATTGTGGAAACTAGGCTGAGAAGGGCAATTTTCAGATTAGGTAATCTAGTGCATTAATCCATTTAAGTGTGGCGATATTGCTTTGAATATTGTCCTTAGCAGGTTAAAGCTAAACGCTGTGATAAATATATGTGTTAATAAAAGTCATTTGGTTTCATGAATTGTGTAAACAGCTCTTCTCAATTTGCTCCCTCTTCCTTCAGCTGGCAGACTTTGCACTCCAGATACTGATGTTTTATTCAGAAACCTCAGACATTAGCAAATAATAGATTCGTTTGGATTTGGCCTTTTGAGTTCACCATAAATCTTTCAAAAGGTGAGTGCATTCTTTTCGGCGTCTCTGATGGCATTCCTGCTATTGTTTTGGGAAAAGTCTGATTTTAAATGAACCACCTTATCTTTAGGGTTGAGATGGTTCATGGTTGGATTAAGGGGAATGTGAAATAAGCAGCTTCCTTGGGGGCCTGAGTTCCTATAGCTGACTAAGGGGGCCTTCTCAGTTAAGTCAAATCCAGCAACTATCTTTTCACTGGCTTATTTTATATGCAGTCTCACTCCTGCTCACTTTGATTTTAGATGCTTCAGTAATCTGTTAATGTTAGGGCTACTTTCATTGCTTGGACTGAAACCCAGATGTTATTCGTATTAACCATTGGCCCTTGGCTTTGCTTGTCAGGTACAAAATCAGTGTGATTGTTGGATGAGGGGAGACAGCAGTTAATGGTGGCTCTAGGAAATGTCAGCCTGTGAATATATGTTCTAGTCATGCCGCCGGTAAGAGGTATGAAATTTCCCCTTGAAGCAAGTGAGTACCTGCATTAACTTTCTCTTTTGATTTTGCAATCTAAAATTACCCTAATTGAGCATCAATGAGACACTGGTTCTTCTGAAAAGGTGCATTTCTATGCCCCTTAAAGCAAATCTGGATCTGCAACAAATACATGGAATAAGAAAGCACTTGCAAGGTATGTCATCATAGTCACAGTATTCTTTTACCTTAAAGCCTAACGTCTTTCTCAGGCTCCTGAACACCACTTTTTAACATTTATTTTCAAGTATTTTTATGCTACTTTTCCCATCAACAATCACCTTAGACAGAGTGAAACAAATAAAATATGTGAGGCAAATACAACAAACTATAACAATTTTGCAACAACAAAAGCAAACAATGGTCATAAAGTAATCAAATATGCCAAGCACGATGATACCAGTTGTGTAGGTAACCATGAATTAACATGCATTTGCCAGTGATTTCTTTTTTGAGGTGAGGCTGTTTTGTTATGATGATTTATGCTGTGCTTTAATAATATTGTAGAATTTTATTTGCATTTTAATTTTGTGTTTTATGTATGTTTAAATTTGATTGTAATCCGCTTAGCATGATGCTCTGTTATTGGCAGAATAAAAATATTTTAAAATAAATTAAAAAAAACACCAAAGTTTTTAGTTTTTCCCCTGAAAGCCAATAGATTGGTCTCTCGCCTGATTTCTAATGAACGACTATCCATAATGCTGTGAAAAAAGCCCTTTCTTTCAGACACAACCAGTGCATCTCATGGAAGGTAGGACTGACTTAAATTTACTTAAGCTCAGTGTCGTGAAGACCAAAATACTGAAAGTCAGAAGGCCTGGCACGCTGGAGGTAAAATCTTTTTCCTTACTAGATGGTACAAATTTCCCTGTTTGAAAAATCGTACGCTCTCTTGGCAATCAACTTGATTAATTTCCGACAGCATGGACGGATCTTTAATCCATCTGTAGGACATATTTCATATATCTTTGATTGCTCAGGCAACTCTGCCTTTCTTCAGCATGAATTATTTAATTAAAGTCACACATGTTTGTATGATGACCAGGCTAGACTATTGTATTTCTATCTTAATTGATCTCCTCCCCCCCCCCCCCCCCCCCCCGCCAAAAAAAATATATTCAAAGTCTTCAAACTTGTCCAAAATGCTGCTGTCTGAATAGAACCCTGTTACAGCTCTAAGACTAGCATGTCTTCTGTCCTTAAAAAGCCATATTGGCTTCCAGTAGAATTCCATGTGCAGTTTAAATTCATTTGTCTTGTATATAAATCTCTTGCACAGCTTAGGAGGCAGGGTCTCTTCTGGTCATTCATGTGCCAAGTCAATTGTTGCATACATCTCAGTCCTTGTTATTAACTGAACTCTCTCAAGACTATCTGACTTGTCAGCACTAAGAAGCGTGTTTTGCTGTGTGCGTCCATCATTGTGGAATAAATTGCCACATGAAATTCAAGCTGTGAGAGATTTATTGCGCTTTCGTAAGCTTGTTAAGGAGCATCTATTTTTGCAAGCCTCTAAATAATCTTGGTGAGGTTTGCTGTCCTGTCCTATTATTGAGGATAATTTCCTGCTCTTGTTTATTCATGCTTTACTGGTTGTTGTTTTGTGATCAGTGTTAATTTAATATGGGCCTTTGTGCATTTTATTCTCATTTATTAATATCTGAGTTGCACTCCAGTTTTCGACTGCAAGTGATCACTTATAATTTGTTTATATATGTACCTTTATATTGCAATTTTATTCATGTTTCCCTTTTTATTGTGTATTTTTACTTTGAAATATTACTCTGCTGCTCCTCACCCAGAAGACTTCAGACTATGCACAGGTGAAAATTGAAAAAAATAGGGGGGTACAAACAAGACAGCCCTGGCTTGACCTAAGCTTTCTATCTTACCTATACCAACTTAATTTTCCTCTAAGGCAGTGAACATTTTTGCCACAGGTCACAAAAGGCCAGTGTAATGATTTTAAATTTTGATCTAGCCAGAAATAACAGCCAAAGTAAATTATGAAGCAATGCTTCAGCGTTGGATGTCCTCCAACTTCCTGACACAGTTCTTATTGTATTGATCTGTATAGTCTGTAGCCTATGAATGATCTTAACAGGTAGGACCAATACACAGAGCATTGCAGTAATAGATTTCTAACATACTAAGAACATACATTAGTGTCTTAAAAACCTTTAAATCTAAGGAAGGGAGCAGTCGCACCAACCTTAATATGCATTGCAGGCCCCTATGGCAATTTGTGACACAAGATTCACTGACAGGGATGTGCATCCATTTGAAATGAAATGGAAAATATTAATAAAATTTCAAATTTATTTTCAATTTGCTTTTAAAATGAAATGAAATAAAACTGAACACAATTTAGTTTGCTTTCCTTTTGGTTTTTTTGTTTTGTTTTGGTTTTTTTTTTTTTTTAAATGAAACAATCACCACTATTTAAAAAAAACAAAAACCTCCCAGGTCCTCCCGGGCCCTCCCCTGGTCCTTCTTACTTGCTGATGCCATTTTGAACTGCAAAGACTGACAATGGTGCTGCTGACCTTGGTCTTCTGGCACTATTTGTAATAGCTGTATTGGTGAGGAAGGAGAATTGGAGATCACTCCTACCTTGTGAAGACATTTTAAAAAAAATACAAGAGGGTAAGAGATAGGGTTATACATTCAGATAATCTGGATGATGAACTGAATCCAAAAGGACTGACTTTATTTGGTTTATTTTGGCATATAGCAATTGCTATTTGAGAATAGCATGCATTATTTTTCAAACGAATAAACTGAAAAATCTAAAATTTAACCCCCAAAGTTACATTCGGTCAGAACCGAACCGAAAAAAAAGGGCTGCATATGCCCCCTAGTAAGAGATTCCAGGGGAAGGTGGGAGCGGGTTTAGGGGGGGGGAGGGGCTGCAGATCAAGTATTTAAAAAAAAATTTTTTAATTTAATTGGTTATTATTTTGTTTTAAAGAAAGAAAGAAAAACAAAACAAGCATGCAAAATGAAGTAAAAGAAGAAAAACATAACCAAAAAAATAAAACAAAATGAAAAAAAATATCTGTGTACGTCAACAATGAATCAAGTCTAACTACCAATATTTTGGCCTCAGATGTAAGTTTAAGTACTAGCCCTTTAATAACTGTCAGCACATGCAAACCTGAAATACTAATGGTACCAATACGCATAATTTTGACTTTATTACTATTCAATACCAATCTACTTTCAAGAAGCCAAGATACAATTTTGGCCAAGCAGTAATTCAGCAAAGTAACCATAGGTTCTGACCCAAATGAACCACAAGCTGTATGTCATCGGCGTAAATGCGGCTAGTAAAGCCACAAAAGCATATTAAACTTCCCAGAGGCTGCATGAATGTGCTGAAAAGCAGTGGGGACGTGGAACATTCTGGTGGCACACTGCAGCTAATCACTCTGGAGCAGACAGGATTTCTCTAGTGTGCACAGGCTGTTTCCTCCCAGACAGAAATGAAGACACACCAGTTGATCACGCCTCGTGTCAGGCTAACAGACCATTTAAGAGGAGAGAATGGGCCACAAGGTCAAAATCACATGACAGGTCTAGAAAGACCAGAGGAACTGATTTGTCTGTGACCCGCAGGGCAAGACTGTCATCTAAAATTGAAACCAACACAGGCTTCTCCCATTAGGAAGAGTATACTGGTACTGGAGAGTTGTGAAAAAGTGATGTTAGGGCGAGTATTTGCTTTACGACCTGGAATTCACAGATCAAACACATATAGACAGCAGAAGAAGGTTTTATTCTTACAAACTGGCTGGATGATTGCATATCATTATAGATATAGCTATACTGCTTTTCAATCAAGGAAGTCAAGCCTTTGCTATCATTTTGCATCTCATATTTTGCCAGCAGGGGGCAGTAGGGGCACCCAGACTGAATATACAACTGTTCCAGGTGTCCAGATCTTCCCACGTGCCTCTGCTCCCTCCCCACCAAAGAAAGATAAAGGCTATGGTATCTAAAATGGCACTACTCATAATTACGCATTACAAGTCTGCTGTTTCTGATGTTATCATGGATGTTTAATTTGTTCTTCATTTTTAGTGAATTGCCCCTTCCATTTGATATCGGCTGGCACTGCTCGTTGAAATCAGGTACTCAAGCTATGCCAGAAGAAGCTGAGTTTGAAAAAGACCCCAACGCCATTCATCTAGAGTCTTTTCTGCCTCGAGCAATAGAGTCTGAGTGCCAGCAAAGTTGTAGCAATTGAATAAGTCATTAAGCTGTCTGCAAATTATGAATGTCATTCCAAGAAAGGGAAAAGAAAGTGTTCTGATTATTAAACACGTTATTCACAGACCTGAATTAGCAGCACTGTCAATAGAACCCTGTTTCCTCTCCCCATTTTTGTATTCATTTCTGGAGGAAACATATTTCTTTTGTATTGCTCATTCTTCTTCAGTGAATGATAACATTTTTAGTGCATGACAGAGTTGGGGCTTTGACCTTTTCAAGGTCACTGTTTTATGTCAATTTTAGTACTATAATACATATAATATAATATTAGTAATAATATATTACAGTAATAGCATTTACATTATTCTTTCCCTTAGCAGTGACCTTTCTGGGGTTTTTTCTTATAGCATTCTCCTTATTAATGGTTCACAGAACCGATCTATCTTTTCATTTCCCTCCCTAATCATGAACAGGTATCCACAAGGATTCCCTGTGCTTACCATCTATCCCAGTTTTACCAAGACAGACCTGATTTTAGCACCTGTATTTACTGTCCCTGCCAGCAAGATAAATTAATACCACAGAGTCCCAGATCTAACCCCGTGCCAGGTGTGCAGTTAGAAATCCTGAAGAATAATCAAAAATTTCCATCCAGCTCTTGTCTGTGCTGTTTTGATTCTGTTGTATTATGTCGTGCCTCGGCTTCTGTTATTGAAGTATGGTTTAGAAGCACTCCAGAAAGTTTTCCACGTATTTCAGAGCAATGCTGCTGAAAGTGCGAAGAGAACAAGAGAGTCAGTGAAGAAGCCAACTCACAGACAATGCAAGTACTGAGCAGTGCTCACGATGAGCCCAACGTTCAAATCTATCCGAGGTACAAAATTTGCACGCATAAGTGGAAACGCAGAGATTAGGGCTAGTATTTTATAAACTGCACAGCATGTATATTTCCAATGCTAGAAACACATACTTTTTCTACCCATTTATTAAATATATGGGTGTATATTTTGACATTGGGTGAATAAACACCCAGAATTATACATAGAGGCAGGTTTTAAAAATAGGGACGGTAACTTTCAAATGGGTGCACGGGTACACATGTGCATTGGCGCGTGCCCAGAGATAAGGCAAGTTTATAACATACGTGCACATACAAACATGGTATGAAATAGCATAGGTGCACGTATGTATGTCCCCAATTTTGCAAGTGGGCATGCAAAGTCAGGTTTGAGCTGTGCAAGTGGGGGAATTTTATAACAGGTACACATGCACGTCATAACCAGTTTCACCAGTTCACCCAGCCTAGAGCTAGGTTCTTTAAACTCCCCTGGTTCTTTAGCCTGCACTACCCCCAGTTAGCCCAGATCCCTCAAACTCCTCCTAGATACCTGTTTTGTTTTTTGTTTTTTAGACTGACACCTCCTCCATAGCAGAAGTAAACTTATGCAGCACCAGACCAGGGCCTGCACCCAGGTGTGCAGGCCCTGGTCTGGTGGGGTGGGGGCATTCCAGGGGGGCATTCCAGGGGGGCCAAGAGATGTGTGAACATCTCTTGGCCCCCCTGGAATGCCCCCACCCCTCCCACACCACGCCCTTTTTCCATTCCAAGTCAGATATTCATGTTTCGGGAGATGTGTGTGTGTGTGTGTGTGTATGTAGGCAGCTTTGAAATCAGAATGACACGCACAAGTCAAACATGCAGGCATATCTCCCAATTTTGGTGTGTGCCCGGCTTTTAAAATTCATCTCTATGCCCATACACCATTTTGAAAACTCTTGAGCATGTATTTTGAATCCCCAGTTTGGCAATACCTCCACCGATTCACCAAGTCCTTCTCCAGTTCACCCAGACCTTCTAGCACTTCACCCTGAATCTCCACCAATTCTCTCAGATCCTCCCACCCAAAAACTGCAGACAACAGACAAGTATGATTTCACTTGCATAAGTCAATTAGCGGGTAAAAAGTATACCAATAAGTTTGGCAGTGTATTCACGGATATGTCTTGCAAACTAGCAGCTACCATATGTTTTTCTGGACCCTGTCCCAGAATGCCCCAAGGCTGCCCTATTTTTCCCCTATTAAAATGTACACATTTCCTCACCCGACACCAAGGTAGCTTCAGGTGAGGACGCGAAGTGAGAGCGCTCTGGTGATCTTTGCTTCCCTTACCTTTTTTTCTCCCTTAAATCATGGTGAAGAGGCATGGCAGGCCTTCTGTTGAGCCCTGTTTTGTGTCAGTCGACGATTCCGAAGTTGCTTCTTGCATCAACACCTGCGGGAGCCGATCTTCGATGCTGGAACTCCTAGGCGAGCAGTGCAGCAGCCTGTAGCACTGCTAGACATCTCACCGAGCGATAGGAATCCGCCTTCCCTGATGCACCTGCATGCATGCTGATCTCAGTGGTGTCCCCTTCGGAACTTTTCAAATCTTATATGAAAGATGTTTTTGGACTTTCTCAATTTTCTCTTTTTCCGATTCGTAAGGCTTATTACCTTTTTCTATCTAAAAGGTCGGATGGTATAGGGACTGTCCAAGCTGTGCTGAATTCTGAAGGTGAGACTACTAAGGAGGATGTGTCACATAGATTTACTCTTATTGTGACTTTTTCTTCAAATTTTGATCAGGATTTATTTATTTATTTAGAGACTTTTATATACCGGTATTAGTAGGATATGATTCTCCAATTGTATTTTTCTGCTATGAACATTTCTTTCATGGGTGGCAAAGTTCAAATTTTTCCTGATTTTTCTAGGGCTACTCAGACACACAGGAAAGCCTTTTTCAATATGCAACAAAAGGTTGGAGCCTGGTTTTTTCTGAATTTCCCATATAAATGCATTGTTAGTTTTTCTTCAGAGAAATTTGTTTTCCTGGATCCTATTCAGCTTAGATCTTTCATTAATTCTAAAGCTCCTGATCATGGATAGAGGGTATTTAGGTTGGGATTGGCTCTCTCCTACCTTGTAATATATTGAGATAACACTCTGTTCTCACTGGAAGATACATATTTCCTCTGTTGAAGTTTCTTTTCTTTTTTTATTACTCCCTTTCTGGGTTTTGCTCTTCTTATTGTGGTCTGTTAGCATTTGCTCTAAATTTTGAGGTCTTTTTTTTTCTTTTTTCCTTACAAAGATTTCAATGTATTTTCTATTTCTGTTGCAAGTTTATGCTTGTGTATTATAAATAAAATGATTTTAAAATATGTACGCATGAAACCAAAAATATTTGTGTACTCTCAACACTTATAAAATAGCATATCCACCCGTGCATGCTACATATGTAATATACACTATTATTATTATTATTGAAATTCATTTTATGGTTGCTTTCCAAGGGTCACAAATTAGTTAGGTGCTTACTAGGGGCGTACACAGATATTTTTTCATTTCGTTTAGTTTTTTGTTACATTTTTTTTAGTTTTGGTTTGTTGCTTGTTTTGTTACTTTCTATTTATTTAAAAATGGAAAAACAGCAAATGAAATTAAAAAAAATAATACAAAAACAATACAAAAAAATGTTGGCACTCCCCCCTCAAAGAAAACCTCCACAAGGCAGAAGCAATCCATGGTTCCCCTGCCCCGCTGGGGATGCGATAAAAAATGTTGCCAGCTGACCAAGGACTGCTTCATTGTAAATTTTTTCCACATGAAATGGCACTGACCTGGGCCTGAGCTTGGCTGGCACCAATTTGTATGGCAAAATTGACAATGGCACGGGCAGACCTGTGCCATTTTGTACAGAAGAAATTTTAAATGGCCTGACCTCACTCTGCTGGCACTATTTTTAATTGCAGGACTGGCAGGGAAGAAGATAACGGATCTCATTCCTGTCCCATGAAGGACATCAACTTGGCAAGAGGGTTTGGAAGGAGGGAGGAAGAGTTGGGGGGGGGGGGAGGGGAGGGGGGCTTGGTGGCATACTTTTAAAAAATGAAACAAAGAAAACCAAATGAAATTTCTTTCTTTTTTTTTTTTTTTTGTTTCATTTATAAATGAATTGAAGCAAAACTGGAAATGTTTTCGAGATGTGCCGCTTTGTTTCAAATGAATGTATATTCCTCGTTTTACTGGCCTCTGGCCAGTTCCAAGGATTATAGCAGAAGCATTAATGTCACAGCCTCTCTGATTTCTATGAATCCATGAATTGTGCTGCACATCTGTTGGATCACAAGGAGGAGGAGGAGAAGGACTGGAATCTTCAGGTTAGCAGGGATCTTTAAATACAAAGTTGCCAACTTTCTCATTTTCCAAAGGAAATTCTCTTTGAGCTGACCAAACCTTTGACATTTTTAGGCACATTGGATCTGTTCATCTACGCTCATCAGTAAGCTTGTATCTGGGACTCTCCCCTGTGGATGGATTTTGCAGAAATTTAGTAGAAAAGCCTGAAGTTTCGACACGCCTGCTAAATTTCAACTCGCGCTATTGAGGGAGAGGGCCCCCACCAGATCTAACTGGGATTATCACTTGTCACACATAGAAATGTGCCTTTTTTTGTATCATTTCTGTTTTAGATTTATATCCATTCTTCTCACAAAGCTGCTTACAAGCATAATAATAGCATAACAAAGTAGCATCCAATAATGGCATAACAATACACTTCTCCAGTATGTTCCATTTGTTTTTCCTTAAATGTTCTTCTACTTATGCAAACATCAGTAGAATATTAAGGCCTCTGTCTTTTCTCCTACAAATCTCAATCACAATAGCTTTCATATTTCAGCAAGTACACTGTAGTTCCAATTAAACACATTGGATCCCAACTTGGGTAGAACACAACAGAGAATAATTTTACACCCTCTTAATGGCCGAAAGAGAAGATAAGTTTCCCCCTTCTGTTAACTTTTTGTTTTCTTTTTTATTTATGAATTTTACAAATTAAACAGAAGAATTCTTGCACCAGAAAAATGAGTAATGTACCATGTCATATACATTAATTAGCGTCATATTAACATAATGAAAATGATTATTTCTACTCATTTCTCAAAATATATATAGGAAAAAGGGGAAACCAAAAAAAAGAAAAAGCAATTAAATACTGAAATACGAAAAAGGAAATAAAGAAGCATAATTTCCAAATTGCCATACCATCTTAAGCAGCTTCTTGGGCATGTGAATCCAAGAACAATCTCAGTTGAGAAGGTTCAAAATAAAATAATTAACGTTAAGATATTTCACATAACATTTTACATGGTTATCTCCATGTAAACTATGCACCTAATGACAAAACCTCAGATTGAACGGAGAGAAATTTCCTCCTACGATCTTGGGTTATTCTAGTTATATCAGGAAATATCCATATTTTCTGACCATAGAATGGAAATAACCTGTTATGAAACAAAAAACTAAGAACAGTATTTCATTCAAAAGGACAAATCAAACCAATAAAGTTTCCCTTTCAGATATAAGGGTATCTTGTGATGATTCAAGAAAATCTGTTAAATTCAAAGAGGAATCTTGTTCTTGGTCTTCGTGATTACCAATAGCCTGCTATGGCAGATAATACACTTTAGTGATAACAGGCAATGCCTCCTTGGAAATCTTGAAAACTTGTGAAATATAGTTCTTGAAAAGTTCCAGTGGTGGAATCAGTTTAGTAACTTGAAAAGTAAGAACTCTCAAATTCAAGCTTCTCATAGCGATCTCCATGATCTCTAATTTCTTAAATTAGATGAAACTGAACCAAGCCATTTTGTGTCTTCTCAACTGCAGACACGCATGACTCCAAAACTGCAATTTTACCCCCTTGTGAGGAAACTGGTTTATCAGTAGCTAAAGAAGAAACTAAGGCATTCCAAACAGCATCCAGGTAAAAAGTGGGGGTTTAATTAAAGTTATCTTTGGAGCCAGATGAACCCTGGTATCCATGCCACTTTCGCTCGATAGAGTGTTGTTAACAGCCAAGTCCCCTCCAAATACCGATGATAAGGTCTGCATCGAGGGAATATTGGGTGCAGTTCCTTGAACAGGGGTGGAAAACTAACCTCTCTGCAAAGCTGAGGTCTGCAGCTGCCCAATAGTGGTGTCCCCATGCACCAGAGTCACCCAATCTACTGTGGGGCTTACTGGTTTCGTCTCCATTTCCACAGGTATCTTACTGAAGGGAGGAGATGGCATGGTAGGCATGCCGGGGCTCAGAGATGTTTCTTTGGCCCGTGGCGTCGGTGTTCGCTCCTCGTCGATGTCCGCAAGGGCCATAGCTGGCATTGTAATGAAATGGCCTCTGCTATTACTGGCATCAGTAGCATGGGATGATCTTGGTGTTTGGGTAATTACCAGGTCCTTGTGGCCTGGTTTGGCCTCTGTTGGAAACAGGATGCTGGCTTGATGGACCCTTGGTCTGACCCAGCATGGCAAATTCTTATGTTCTTATGTCAGGGCAAAGAAGCCCTCAATCCAAGACTGAAGCGAGCCTATGGAGGGAGAAGCCTGGACAGACTCCCCCAATTTGGCTTCCCTCTTGGTATATCACATTTTAGGAAAAAAGGAACCAGGAAATGCTCCAGCCCAGCTTCTCAGTGCATGGTCATCTTGGTCTCCCTGCCCCTACTGTTTTTAAGTTAGCCATGACAGGCTGGGAAAGCAGTCTATATACATATTTTAAAAATATAAAAAATAAATGCAGCACCTTTCCCATGGAACTGTGCATGGGTAGGCCTTGGTAGCACTCTACATTTAAGCCAACATGAAGAATTAAAAGACTGAGCCTCAAATAAAAATCAAGTCTCATACTTAGGACTGCATTTTCAAAAGGGAGCAAGCTCAGTAATTGACAGATCTGCCATATTTGTCTACATTGTAAGTGCACATACTTTTTGTAAGGTACATAATTTTATTAGCATAACAATTTATGTAAATATAGAGACAATTCCCACTTATCAAATACATTGACAACTCAATTAATAGTAACATATTGGATGAAGTCAAATAAAAAACAATTGGTTGATCCAGTCTGCTTTGTAATTATGATCTACATTGCTAATAATATATCCCAGCTACCAGCTGTAGAAGCTTGACCACTTGTAGGATATTGCTACTTATACAAGTCAATTTTTGTTGTCTTTCCATCCTGGGAAGCTGAGAGTATAATTTCTCATAATTAAACCAACACCTCAGGCCTTTCAATCCACATGTGTTACCATCAAGCTTTGTAGTAATCTAAATAGCTACCAAAACTGAGGCTGTTGTCCAAAAATAGGGAAGCTGTTGCTCGAACATCTGGCCACCTATCTCCTTATGTCCTTGCTGGATAGTACTTGGCCATCAGCATCAACCTGGTTGGTTTCTGGGGAGTTGTGGCCTGCTGGTTTCCTTTATGCGGCCCTTCGTTTTTTTTTCTAACACCTCTCCCCTTGAGGGCATGAAGGGTGATTTGTTTGCAATACTTAAACCTCCAAACCTTGTCCCTATCATTGTCCGCTATCTCTGTCCCAACCAAGCATGCTTGAACTTTGTCACAGTATTGGTTTCAATCACCTCTGCTGGCAGGTTGTTCCAGGCATCTACCACCCTCTCAGTAAAAAAAAAAAAAGAAAAAAAACATTTTTTTTATGTATAGACTGAAACTTTATTTCTGCAGTTTCAGATCAGAACGCCTTCTCCTCGAATTTCCTTTTCTCTGGAAAATGTAACCTTTCTGTAATTTTTTGAAATCTGGCAAAGTTCTGAATGATTTTGCAAATCTTCTCTTTATCCTTAACATTAAATCACATTCTTCCAAACCATTTTTTCATAGCAAATTATTTCTCAACAGTGGTCAGATTATAATATTCAACATTATAATAATCTATGCTATGGATGTACACCCCCAAATTTTTGGTTCAATTTGGGTTTTTTTGTTTCTGGGTTTTAGGGGTTTTGTTTGTCTAGATTCAGTTAATTCAAAAACATCCAACTTCTTAAAAAAAAAAAAAAAATTAAAAAAAATGGAAAAATCGTGTCCTGGTGCTGAGACGCTGCCTCAAAACCTGGCCCCAGCATTGAGGCCCAACCCTGACACTGAGTCCAAGTGCCAAGGCCTGGCTCTGAGTCCCAGTCCCAGCAATGAGGCCTGGCTCTGGTACGGAAGTCCATCCCTGAGGCACTGTCCCGGCAATGGGGCCTAGACCTGGTCCCATTACTGGGCCTAGCTCTTTTTCCAGTGCAAGGACCCAGCTCAGAGACCTAAGCCTAGTTTTGATGCTGGGACTTTGGCCCCCAAAGGCCTGTTCTATTACCGAAGCTGGTCCTGATGCTGGAACCCATCCTGAATGCTTGGTTCTATTGCTGAGTCCTAGGCCTAGATGAGACTCCAGGACTCAGCCCTAAGACCTGGTCCCACCGCTGAGGCTTAGGCCTAGGCCTGACACCTGGATCCATTGCCAAGACTTGGGCCTGATGCTGGTGTCTGATCTGGAAGCCTGTTTCCTAGGCCCAATACCAGGACCCAGCCTTGAGGCCTGGCCCTATCACAGAGGCCTAGGCCCAGGCCCAACACTAAGGCCCAGTACAGATGCCTGGTCCTATCACCAAGGAATAGGCTTAGGTCTATACTCAATACCAGGGCCCAGCCTGGAGGCCTGGTCCTGAGGCCTAAGCTTAGGCCATAAGCCAAAGCCTGACCCAGAGTCTTGGGCCCATCGCTGAGGCCCAGCCTGAAGTTCTAATCCTATCTCTGAAGTCTAGTTCTTTGGAACTAGCTTCCAGCATGTCTTCATGCCATCAGATGTCCTAAATTATTCAAGAACCAACTTAAGGAGTACATTTTAAACAGGCATTTTGAATTGGCAGAGTAAGTTGGTTAATTAGTCTGGGTCCCACTTAGTTTTTTCCACCAGTAATGAAAAGAGGGTTAGTTTTCCATTTGTTCATTGGTTCCCATAATTCTATTTAAGTATGTTTGAATAGACAAAGAGGAGGTGTTAGAAATTGAAATGAAGGCAAATATTTTTGGCTTTTTTCCCTTAGTTAAAGTTGATATGATTGCAGAACATGCTCAAATTGCTTCATCTTTTGGCCAGAGGAATATAGTGATTTTTTTTGTAATGAAGAGCATAAGGCACTTCATGATTCCAAGGGGGGGGCATGGCCTAAAATCTTAGAAAAATTGGTTTATTTTGCTTTTCTGTGATATGGAAGGGTCTCTCAGTTTGATTCTGTTTTTTTGTAATGTACACTATGATTATTTTTATTTACAGATATTCATGAATATCCTTCTGCCATAAACTTTATAAAACCCACAAATTTGGGTAAATTCAACTTTTTAAGAATGCCTGTTGCAATATTGTACATCTCAAGATACTTGAAGGCATTGGAAAATGTTTAATTGAGAATCAGTAGTTTTCCATTATAAAAAAATATTTTAATAATTGACAGGAGCAAAAGTATATAGACAAATAACAGAATCACATTCAGGCCAATACAGTAAAGCAAGCTCAACTGAGCGTGCTGTTTAACCTGCAGTTGGACGCGCGTTTTGAACACGTGTCCACTCCTTTCACAAAATGGGGTTTAGTGAATCCAAAACGCACGTCCAACTCCCGCAAAACTAATAGCGCTCATCACATGCAAATGCATATTGATGAGACTATTAGTTATTCGCCCCAGATACAGAAAAAAAAAAGTGCGCCTGATCTGCACATTTTACACTCAGAAATTAACGCCTGCCCAAGAGCAGGGTAAATTTCTGAGCAGCCTAAAAAAGTGTACAGAAAAGCAGAAAATACTGCTTTTCTATACATCCTTAAGCAATATCTCTGCGATATTAAGTCAGAGGAACCAAAAGGTTAAAAAAAAATAATAATAAATAAAAGTGTGCTGGTGGGTCAGGTTATGAGCATCCATTTTCCTAACCTGTGAATGTGCACAATTTAGGGAAACGGATGCTCATAAAATTGAGCATCTGTTTTCTAAACCCACTGACAGCTACCTCTCCTGGGCTTTCACTGCTAAAGAGGTGCTAGGAGTGCGCTATTGCCCCTAGTGCCTCCATTTTAGTGCAACCCCTCATTTAAATACAGTATTGCGCACCCAGGAGAGGTGGCTGGGCGAGCATTAGGAAAGTGGGTGCTCATCACTGAGCGCCCGTTTTCCGTGCGACCTTACTGTATCAGCCTGATTATATAGTAACTGACAGTCTTTAGAGAGAGGCCAAATATTGGGTGAGCTTGAAGAATGAATTACTCTATCACTCATAAAAGCCATCTCATAAAAGCCAAGTATCAAGCAATAAAGAAGTTTCCATAAGGCAGTATAAAATACTTATTCTGTGAATAAAGGGATTTAACATTCCATGCTGGCACATGCTCGCACACACACACACACAAAAATAATTCAAGAACAGCACACAAAATCAGTTATAACTTCCCCTCTCTGCCCTTACTAACTCTCCAGTTATACCAAGCAATTTACTACCCATACGAACACCTAACTATTCAGCACAGTGGAAATTGTTGGCATAGAGAAGAATAAGGCCAATATTTAAATCTATCTGGCTAAATTACATGGGATATTCAGCGGCACTGCAATGCCTCTGAATATACCAGGATAAGTATTAAAGTTAGCCGAATAAACTTATCTGGCTAATCTTAGACCTGCTATGGGCCACATGTAAAATATCCTATTAAATTAATCAGATGTCTAAATATCTCTACTTATCTAAGTTAACTGGATAGGTAGGTACGCCCACTGCCTGCCCACTGACTAACCGGCTAAGTAGCGTTTGAATATGGATCTCATATATATATATATATATATATATATATATATATATATATATATATATATATATATATATATATACACACATTATATTTATATTTATCACTTAACATCACCAAAGTGTCACAGGTGGTAAAAATAGATTTTCATTACAAGTAGAAGTCAGTTTATTCTACCCAGGTTTTATTTGTGATCACTTCTGATTATAACAAATTGTGAGAAATGAGAACCGAGTCATAAACAACTGAACAAAAACCCTCAAGGTTGCTAGGCAACTAGTCACCACCATTATATTAAAGAGTGAGACCTATAGTGAGTGAGTGAAATAACAAGTTGTTATTCTGACTCTTTTTCTCTATATTTTATTTTCTGTTAAAAGCTTTTTAATTTCCCATAGGCTGTAGTAGCATAAAATGGATCTCTTCTACTTCCCTTCCCATTTGTGTGTAGCCTGATCCATCAGCCTGCAAGATCTCTTGGGAGAAAGTACGTCTGCCTGGGATGGGGTCCTCAGATGGCAATGACCCGCTGAAAATGTGTCAATGAGGTCAATGAGGGTCACAAAGTGCAACACTGTGCCCATGGAATTACCTTGTCGGATATTTATGTTCTATAGGCCGCTTGAGTGAAGTTGGACAGCTGTTTCTTTCTAGGAGTTTGCAAGGGTTTTGGTTTTTTGTTTTTTTTATTTCATTTTGGTTTCATTGGCGGAGGCTTTTGTTCCACTTTCTTTTGTGTTTAATTTACATTTTGTTTTGGGTTTTGTTTTTGTTTTTTTAAAAAGGCAGTAGCAGCCAGCTCTGAGGCCTTCTGCTCCATCCCAAAAATCAAGATTCTAAAAATTTAAGCAAAGTTCCACTGGGTCTTTTCTCCATTCCTCCCTATCCACAACCCTCAACTTAAGTGCAACTGTAGGCATCTTCAAGGGGATAGGAGAAATCCCCAGACACTCCTACCTCACTGGTACAAGCTGGTATCTCTGTAGTGGGGTACAAATATACCTGCACACAGCAAAATGGCACTGGCCTGAGGGCCTGCCTGTGCTCTTTTAAATGGAGCATTGGAGAGGCAGGAGCACCTGGAGATCATTCCTGTCCCTTGAAGATGCTTACGATTTCAGGTAAGCTGGGGGGGGGGGGGGGGTGCTCCAGATGGCTAGGGGGAATAGAGAAAAGGCCCAGCGGGACTCTGTTTTATTTTTTTTTAGAATCGTAAAAGCACATCCCTAGTTCTCTGTCTCAGGGCCTCTGGCAAGAGGATGTTCTATGCAAATATTTCAGTATCACTGCAAATAATAGCTGATCACATTTAGTGGAGCTTGAAGAAACAACTCTGTTAAAATATGCTTACTGGTTGTGATTGATAAAAAAAAAAAAATGAGTGGTTTAACATTAGAAAAATGACAGGTCTTTGAATACTGACCTATGTTTTGGGAATTCGAGCTGTTGTATTTTAAGAGAATGACTAAATCTTATGACATCACTTCACCAGTACACCTACTGGAATAATGTTATACCTGACGACCCTCTGTATTTTCTCTGTGTTCTTTTCAGCTGAACTAATGAACTCCTCAGAGGAGGAGAAGCCTAGTGGTTAGAGCAGTGGGCTATGAACCAGGGAAACCAGGGTTCAAATCCCACCACTACTCCTTGTGATCCTGGGCAAGTCACTTTACCCTCCATTGTCTCTGGTACAAAATTAGATTGTAAGCCCCTGAGGGGATAGGGCAGTACCTGAATGAAATCGGCTTTGAAGTGCAAAAACAGGAGAACATAAAAATCTAAAATAAGTAAATAGTAAGCGGTTTGCCTCAGCATTACACAGCTCTATCAAATAACCCTATTTGTGACTTGCAGTACACCCTTGTTATTTCAGTCAAGTTCTCCTGAGTACAGACAACGCTTTATTTGGGGGGACAGAATGGCCTTGTGCCATTCACTGACGACCAGACTTTTAGATTTAAGATCTCCATGCGTATTTCACTTTTGCGTATTAACCTGCCTCGGTGTCCATTTTCTGGAATGAAAGGGATTGCTTGTTGATTCAGTGCCCCCTGAAAGCTACTGCGGAGAAATCACTGTTAATCAGCCTTTAAAGAGAACGAAGAACCACCCTTGGAAGGTGCATTCCAATCTTTCATCTTTCCTAAAACAGCAGGAGAAATGCCATCACTACAAGCCTGTGTAATTTCTACCCTCTAATTATACCTGTCACCACTTCTGAGAGAGTGTGGATATAAATAACCAGAGTTATCTACGTTTCAATTGTTGGGATTTTTTTTTTTAAGTCTATACTTCTTTCTGCCTAGGTTGTTAATGCCAGCATGAGATGTGTAAATTAAACGAAACACACGGTATACCCTTATACATTTCTTACATACTGTAGATTCTGCCCGTTGCTCGAAAGGGGCAAGTTAAAAAAAAAAAACAGCCCGTGTGCAAATTTCAGAGGGAGACAATCTGTGGTGTTAAGTGCGTGTGCTTAAAAGAGTCCACGGACTCTGCACTTGTCTTCTGTATAGATTGCTGAGCAGGGGCAAATCTGTGTGCACGTTTGAGAAATATCCGGATGCACGCTGTCCCACTGCCCCGACCTAAACACGCCCACAGGAACATCTCTTTGAAACACGGCTAAAAGTGCACATGCACATACTTTTACCCAGGCTGGAGAGGGTAATTTTGCAGTCAAATCATTTTACCTGGATAAATACCCTTTTCCCCCCAGATAGATGTATTTTTTAATACTGCTCTCCACAGTTTTGGGGCCATCTTATTTGCTCCGCAGTGGTTTCAGAGCAGATTTATGAACTGTAAGAGAGTTGGAGCAGGGATAAAAAAAAAAACAAACAAACAATAGACTTTGGGTACTATTAGCTGATTTATTTTTTTTCATATGTGTGGGCATTGACAGCTGGATGCCGCTTTAATCAGGGAGGTTTATCCTCTCTTCCATAGGTGAGTCAAAGCTGTACACTGCCCTTGTTAGTATATTGCATGACTTTACAAAGCTGCCCTCCCTTAATAAGCTTTCTGAGAAGTGGCTGGCATTTGCTTGCTCCAGTGCCAGATGGATTATATTAAGATTGTGGAGATCGATCTCGGTGCCGGGTTTGTCAGATTGATATTGGGAAATGGCTATCATTGTATAATTAGAAAATATTATATGTGCTTCGCAGAATTTACTACTTATTCAATGAACCATGCGGGCAATAGGGACGTTTTTCCCTGAAGCCCCTTCCCTTTTTCCTAGTCTCGGTATTATTTTATACATTGTTTCTTCGTTTCTTTTCTGACTGCTCACTGATGTGTCTGTTTTTAAGCTACTACTGTTATCACTGGTTGATATTTTTATTTTGTATGATCTTGCAAAAATGTTTAAGAAAAATGACTATTCAAAAAAAAAAAAAAAAAAAAGGCGCAGCATAACTCTAAGAAGTACTTGTGATGAAAGAAAAGGCATATATGAGCTCAGTCTTACACAAGGTCTATTACTGATCTCTGAGGGTGTGAGCTGTACATAAAGGGGTAGATATTCATAGCCTATACAACCAAGCAAGGCCTAGATTCGTCATTCCACTACAAATATAGCGGGTGCGGCCATGCCGCACTCTATCACCTCCATAGTGCCAGTAGAAAAGGTGGTGTTAAACGACACTACTGCTGGCGATAATGTCCGAAACATGCATGCCATAAGGCCACATCGCAATTTGATGAATGACTCTGCAACTTACCGGATAAATTTATCCGGCTAAGTTACAAGGCACAACAATGCCACTGAATATCTGCATAGAAGCTGCATATGTTGTATCCATGTAAGTTTAGACCTGCTAATGAGCAGGTCTAACTTAGTCGGAAAACTCATCCAGCTAAGCTGTAATATCCACCCACTGCCCAACTCCCAAGTTAGCTGGCTATCTAGCGGCTGATGAACTTAACCGTATCTTCAGTGGTCGTTAGATAGCTGCACAAGTCCTACTTATCTGGCATCTGAATATCAGGCCCCTAATACATATACAGAGGTACAAAGGGAGGTGAGGTAGTTGGGGATATTACTTGTGCTACACTACCTACGTCCCACTGCACAGGAAGTTTGCAGGAGGGTTAAGTTAAGCCAGATCATCTGCTCAGCTATAAATCCAAGAACATTTACTCAGTATAAGACCTCTGTAGGATTAAATTGCTGATGAGATGCCACAATCTATAAGTATCTTCAGCATCTGCTCATTAACCCTTCCATATCGCATTTCTAAAACACACTCAACGTCCAATATCAGGATTTCTTCAGCACCTACTCGCTCAGACTTTTAAGTTAGAAAACATTTTCTTTTCTGGGGGTAAAGTACTTCATGTGAACTACATATGCTTTAGTGGCTTTCTGGATCAGCAAAGTAAGAAATGTCTCTCTAATTTCGTTATGAATTACCGAGACCCAAAACATGGGGCCAAGACTTCAAGGAGCTGGAGTTGGATGCCTCAATCCTACATGAAGCTCATAACATTAGTCACCTAAAATGAAGTAATCTGCCCACCCTGCGCATTTCAAATTACTAGAGAGCTGCTGCACACCTGGAGGCCGATGTACTAATGTGTACTGAATTTTGCAGTCCACTTCACACATTAAAATGGCAACTTGCGTCCTTAAGTTGATCTTAGGTGCACGTTTCCCCTCTTTACACATAAAACAGACTTTGCACATAGTAAACCTGTGTGCCTAAGTTTACTTTTGTGAAATTGTATGCAAATTTGAGTTTAATGCGCTGCTGTGATGAGAAATCATGCAGAGCAGCTCATCAATGGTCACAGCCCTAAAATACACATGAAAAGGCATGCACCGGACAATTTTCACAAAAATGATATAATTTTTTATTTTTTTGGTGAAGTTATCCATAGAAACTTCTGTGCATAAGCATTCTACCAGGCTTATCTACATACGAGTCCCAGTAGAAAGTTAACGTGTGTAAAATCACAACTTCTAAGTTAGGAGCCTTCTGGTGGTTATATACAGTATACTCTGCTTTTCAAGCACTTCAAAGCAGAATGTGGGTGGTGAACTCCTGTTCAGGGAATATAGCCTAAGCCCCCACTAAGCTTTTGAAAATTCATCACACGGTGACTAAGCTTCAGTTTGTCCGATCCATTAGCAACACTGCTGTACTTGTACCGACTTATGCTTTGATATCCACTTACAAGTAAATGAACACATTTTCATTTTCTGAAATTATTTTAATTGTTGAAAGCAACAGCCAT
Source organism: Rhinatrema bivittatum (assembly GCF_901001135.1). Classification (NCBI taxonomy): domain Eukaryota; kingdom Metazoa; phylum Chordata; class Amphibia; order Gymnophiona; family Rhinatrematidae; genus Rhinatrema; species Rhinatrema bivittatum. The sequence continues at coordinate 38,246,823 of NC_042632.1, forward strand.
CCTACATAACAGATTCTAATACTTTACTGGGTAGAATAAAAGAAATTGTTACTACCACTAATAATACTATACTAAATTGCTCCGTGGTGCAACCTCATCTTGAGTACTGTGTACAGTTCTTGTCATAGCATTTCAAAAAAGATATAACACAATTAGAAAACTTACAGAGAAGGCAACTAAAATGATAAAGAGGATGAAACAATACCCTATGAAGAAAGGCTAAAGAAGAGATGACTGAGGGGAGATATGATAGAGGTCTATACAATAATTAATAGAATGGAACAAATAAATACAAATTGGTTGTTTACTCTTTAAAAGAGTACAAAAGACTACAGGGCATGCAATGCTTCTAGTGGGGGAAATTTTCACTACACTGAAAGTATTTTTGTGCCTACATAAGTGTTATACATTTTTCAAGGAGAAACTAATAAGATGTGCATTTGTTTTAAACAACATTAGATGATGTCAATGAAATCGTCTATGTCATTTCAAGACATTTTTTTAAAAGAAACCTCCTACACAAAATTTTGGGTTTTATTTTCTAACATTTCTTGTGCGCACTATTTTCAAATAGCGTGCACAGGTTCACCCAACAAATTTCGCAACCCGGGGTCTCCAGTGACCCCCCCACATACACACACATACACACACACATACACACACACGCTACCACCTCTCTCTATGCCAATCCCTGGAGGTGGCCAAAGTTCCCTCAGTAAGATAATATTTGTTAAAAAAAACAAAAACAAAACCTGTTCACGTCTTACCTCAACCACTTTTTTTGTTTAAATAATAGCCCTTATGACACCCCCCCCCCCAACTTCTAAATTTACTCTGGTGGTCTAGTGGGGGTTTAGGAGCGACCCTCAACTCTTGGACCTAGTAGCCACCATATTCCAAAATGGTATCTATCTTTTGCCCCTATTATGTGACAGAGGCTACCAGTGCCTGTGCAAACTATTACTATGCTGCTACCACTCCCCCCTCCTTTTCCAGCCACTCCCATCCTCTCCATTGGATTGCAAAAGAGTCCTTCACATGGTTTTTTTTTCCTCCAACAAAAAATGTACATAGAAACATAGAGATGACAGCAGAAGAATACCAAATGGCCATCAGTCTGCCCAGCAAGCTTTCACACTTAGGGGCGGATTTTAAAACCCCTGCGTGCCGGCGCGCTTATTTTGCATAGGCCGCCGGCGCGCGCAGAGCCCTGGGACGTGGTTAAGTCCCGGGGCTTCCTGTCAGGGGCGTGTCGGGGGTGGTGACGTGGGCGTGGTTTCGGCCCGGGGGCGTTCCGGGGGCGTGGCTGCGGCCTCCGGAACAGCCCCTGGGACCGGACCATGGAGCGGGGCAGCCGGCCGACGCGCGCAAAGTTACGCCTGCTTTCAGCAGGCGTAACTTTGCCGACAAAAGTAAGGGGGGGTTTAGATAGGGCCGGGGGGGTTTAGATAGGGCCGGGGGGGTGGGTTAGGTAGGGGAAGGGAGGGCGAAGGAAAGATTTTGGAGCGTCCTCGGAGGGAAAAGGCAGCGCGCGCTGGGCTCAGTGCACGCAGGTTGCACAAATGTACACCCCCTTGCGCGCGCCGACCCCGGATTTTATAAGATGCGCGCGGCTACGCACGTATCTTATAAAATCCAGCGTACTTTTGGTCACGCCTGCTGCGCAAACAAAAGTACACATTCGCGCAAGTATTTAAAATCTGCCCCTTATTTTTTTCTCATACCTATCTGTTACTCTTGGCCCTTATTAGTAACTTTTTGGTTCTGGTTACCTTTCACCCCCACCATTGATGTAGAGATCAGTGCTGGAGCTGCATCTAAGTGAAGTATCAAGCTTAATTGGTTAGGGGTAGTAACCACCACAATAAGCAAGTACACCCATGCTTATTTGTTTACTCAGACTATGCAATTCAGTCCTTGCTGGTTGTTGTCTGAGTATAAATCCTCTTTTCTTCATCCCCCTGCCGTTGAAGCAGAGAGCTATGCTGGATATGCATTGAAAGTGAAATATCAGTCTTATTTGGTTAGGGGTAGTAACCGCCGCAACAAGCAAGCTACTCCCCTGCTTTTTTGTGAATGCAAATCCTTTTTTCCACATTTCCTCTTGCCGTTGAAGCATAGAGCAATGTTGGAGTCGCATTAACCGTGTGTATGTTTATTGAATAAGGGTATTAATCACCAGGTAGTAGCTGTCATTCCCCCAAGCCCACCCCCATGCCTCTTCTCTTCATTCACATCCTCTAGACTTTATGGATCCACAGTGTTTATCCCACGCCCCTTTGAAATCCTTCACAGTTTTGGTCTTCACCACTTCCTCTGGAAGGGCATTCCAGGCATCTACAACCCTCTCCGTGAAGAAATACTTCCTGACATTGGTTCTGAGTCTTCCTCCCTGGAGTTTTAAATTGTGACCCCTGGTTCAGCTGATTTATTTCCAATGGAAAAGGTTTGTCATTGACTTTGGATCATTAAAACCTTTCAAGTATCTGCAAGTTTGTATCATATCACCCCTGTTCCTCCTTTCCTCCAGGGTGTACATATTTAGATTCTTCAATCTCTCCTCATAAGTCATTCGATGAAGACCATCCACCTTTTTGGTCACCCTTCTCTGGACCACCTCCACCCTGTCTCTGTCCCTTCGGAGATATGGTCTCTACGAGACTCATATGAGACTCATACAAGTCTCTCTAAACACCACTTGTAGGGTGCCAGTGCAGCAGGGTTACACTAAGTATCAGACTTCTGTCAGAAAAATCTGGGTCATTTGTTCTTGTGGTGCCAGTAGTAAGCATTAGAAAGCAGTTCATTTCAGATGGGGAGAGGTGTGCTGTCCAGTGGACCACCTACATGGAAAATTGAAGAGATCTACTCTCAAAATAAGCTTGAAAGCACATTCTTTTTGTTATGAAACTATTTTGGACACAGTTCAAAAGCCTCAGGGCTGGTGGGTGTATCCTGCATACAAGAGAATTAATGTTGGACCAGAAAAAAATCAAATCAGACAACAAAAGACAGCTGTTATCAGCATGCAAAATATGTGTGAGATGCACCTCAAGGTCATAGACTTTGAACTGGTCCCAGGATATTTTACACTAATGCGTATTTAATATTCTCTGTCTGATAATATATATTCCCAATCTCTGGTGCTTCTGATTTTATTTTATGGCTCAGCATGCCTCTACATTCTTACTTTCCACTCCTGCCTCCATTCCTTTTTTTCTTATTTATTTTATTATTTATTTAGGGTTTTTATATACTGACATTCTCGATATACATATCAAATCAAGTCGGTTTCCATATAACAAAACTGTCGCCGGTAAGGCGTTACATTAAACAATAGACAAAGTATTGAACAGAGAACGTGCAGCGTAACATTAAACAATCAACAAATTATTGAACAAAAGAACGTAGATCAATAAATATTAAATATTAAACGTAAAAAAGATATATAAAATAAATAACTATGGGAAGAGCATGAGCTAGAAAGCTGATGCTTCTCTCTTTGGTGTACTCCCTTTTTTGTTTTCTATTTCAGTTCTTTTGATTTCATCTTTATCTCTTTCCTTCAGAGTGAATATTTCAATACTGTCTTTTTCTTCTCCTGCTTCTATTTATTTATCTATTTATTTTAGAAATTGTATATACCGCAGTCTACAAAATTGCACAATGCAATTTACAAAATAACATACACAATAAAATAATAGAAACATTCATGAATAACAAAAAATAAAAACACTACTCAAGAGAATCAAATTCAATTCTGCAGAGAAACAAGCACCTGAGGGGTAATCTTGCCAAAAGATTAAAATCAAAAGTCTTGTAAATAATGCCACATGGTGGCAATTATATACTAAAAGCTTGTTTAAACAGGAACAATTTTAGGTTCCTTTTAAATTCTTTGACGTCCAAGGTCATTCTTAAGGCTTCCGGGAGCAAGTTCCTCATGATATCCAGTCTAGCTACGTTTAATACAGAATTGCTAGTAAGTTCTTATTGGCAGAATGCAAATGTCATGTTGGTTTATATATGTGAAGTGATGCCCTCAACCATGCGGCAGAGTCTCTATATAACAAATTGAAAATTATGGTTAAATCTTTATATTGTATATGGAAGGTGATGGGAAGCCAATGCAACAGGTGTTAGATGGTCTCTTAAACAGGTATTTGCAAAATGCAGGCTGATGATTTTTGTATTAATTACAATGGCTTCCCTCTTTTTTCCTCCTCCTCTTCTTATTCTTCATCTTCCTGCATGCTATACTTTTCTCTTTCCTCTTCTTTCTTCTCATCTTTCTCCTATGCTGTCTCCTCCATTCTTACATTTCCTGGATTCCTTCCCCTCTCCAAGCCCAAGGTCTCCTCCTTCACATCCTTGGTTCTCTCTCCTGCCATTCCTGATTCTCTTTGCCTCCCTCTCCCCCAAATACTGCATCCTTTCTCCATCTCCCTTCCCTTCATCTCCTTTCTGTGCTCTCTCTCTCTGCCCTGACCCCCAGAAAGGTCTTGTCACATCCCTCGCCACTGAAAGGCTCTCCCTACATCCCTTGATATCCAGAAAGTTCTTCCCACATTCCTTCACCCAAAATATCTCCTCACATACCCAACCCTCAGATCTCTCCATATCCCTTTTCCCTGACACCCAGAAAGCTCTCTCTACAACCCCAGCTCCCAGAAGATTCTCCCTACATCCTCCACTCCCACCCCTGGAGGGTTCTTCTCATATCCCCTCATCCTCTCCCTCACCCTAGAAGGCTCTCCACATTGATTCCTCTCCTACATACTATAGTTTGATTTCCCTTCTTTTGTTTTAGGAACCTTCTTGTTCTTGGGTTTTTTTTAGATGGAGATGATAAAGTCTAGAGATGTTTGAATTATCTGTCATAGAATGGCATCTCTTTCCATTTTCCATAATCTGATCTTGTTGTGTACAGTAGAACACTGTTTCCTAAAATATTTTATTCTTCTAACTAAAGAGTAAGGAAAGTGGAAGGGATATGAGGAGTCTACCATCTAATCTTGATTGTTCCTGAAAAGCTCTCTGTTTCAATGTTCTTTTGTATTGATTCATGTATAGCAAGGCATATTTATGACAAAATGGTTGGTAAAAATAACTAATTTTATTTTAATTACATATTGTCTATAAGAACAACAGACTTCTGCTGCACTGATACAATTTGAATGGATTTTCCATACCCAGTACTACTTTCTACTACCCCTACTTGGTTCTCACCTGGAAATTTAAGGGCATGAAATTCAATTGGGAGATAGCTGGATAAACAAATGGGCAGGCAAGGGGCAGTCAGGGTGATGCTACTTAGCCAGATAACTTATATGGCTAAGTAGTGATACTGATGCTTAGCCAGATAAGTTAATCAGCTAAGTATTGCTTTGTATGTGCATATTCAGTGGCATAGCAGTGCCACTGAATATCTTTGTAACTTAACCAGATAAGTGTTGTCTGGCTAGGTTACTTAGCCAGCCAGGTTTCAAAAATTGTTATACACTGCTGTCAAACTAACATCTGCATCTATAAGTGGTAGTACAGTATCAAAAAATAAATTCCTTTATAATATCAAAATCACCAGTAATATCCAAATTCCATCATGCAACTGAGAGGAAAAGGCAAAAGTGGGAATGGCAGTCTTGGCAGGGGGAGAGGATGTGCCACATAGCCCTACCTAGTAGCAGCAATAAAAAAAAAAAAAAGGTAGTCCTGCCCCTAATCTGAAAAGACTTTTTTAGCCACAGAATGGCAGCAGTGGAAGGCAGTTTAAAGCAGAAGCAATTCAAGGAAGCATGGGGCAAACACCAAATTTCAAGAGCATATGCCATGGCCACATGTTCATCTCCCTCTTGTTTTCAAGCAGAGGGAATAGGCTAACTTTAGCCAGTTAAGTTCCCACTAACGGGCTTACTGAATATTGGGCTCCAAGAAGAAGAGTCGTATCCTAGATTCCCTGAATCACAGGATATTAAGCAGCTAGTGGCTAAAGAACATTTGGTGCTTCTAGTCAGCAGTGTCTTCGCATCCAGTGAAGACCAACTCCAAGCCCAAAATGATGTCAGGCCTCCTTTGGGAATTTCCTCCGGCTTCTCCCTGAGTAGAGCTTTCTGCCAATTTGGTTGGTATTCATTTGGAGTCTTGAGTGTTCTTGCACATCTCATGATGCTTTGGGGTTCTTGCTTTGGCCTGCTATATCTTGTTCTGTCTCTTTTAGTGATTTGTTCCCATTTCATGGTTCCCTCTTTGTGCCACTTTGCCCAACTTGTGCAGCCTTGTGGAGTTTATGCCATTGCTATCAGTGTCCTTTGCCCCACTTTTGCAGGCTTTGGGTGTTATAGCCACTCTTGATACTGCTTTGCTTCTCTGACTGTCCTGGATAACTGCTGCCACTGCTGGTATTGGGTTGTCCCATTGCAAGTCCTAGGGCTCTTCGTGCCACTTTTGGTGCCATATTGACCTATTCTTTATGTTTTGGCATGCTTTCACCCTTCTGATGATGTCTACCCATCAGTTTCATTAGAAAAGATTAGAAAAGCCCAATTTGGGAGCCCAAAATAGGCTGCATTGGTTCCCCATTAACTATAATGGTAAATAGAATGAACAAACAAAAAACATTCTTTTGTATAAACCAAACAAATGACTGTGACCTATGAAATGAATGAATGAATCAAAATTATTTTTTGACTCTGCATATCCCTAGTATTTAAATTCAAGGAAGCATGGGACAAGCACTGGCAATTCTGTGCTCTTTGAGCCTAAATATTGAACTAAAGCTATGAGCCACTGTTAGGCCACTACAAAAATATGTGCAACGTGTGCCTAAATCATGATTTCAAGCAAGGGAGAGACATATCTAAGTAAACAGTACAACTGATAGACATGAACAACAGTTTGGGCAAAATTAGATTTACTTAGAACCTTGATAGCAGAAAAAGGCCATACAGCCCATCTCATCTTCCCATTCAAAATTTGTGGTTCTTATTTCCCAAAGCTATTAATACAATATAAGCTTGAGATGCCCTTTTTTTAAAATATGCTTTTATGTTATTTGCTTGTTTCTAATGGGGAGCGGGTACGGATATAAACATCTCATAATCTGCCTAGTGATAGAAGCTAATCCAAAGTGGAAGAACCCATAACATTTAAGGAATAGATGAGCATCTAAACGGGCACTGAGGAGCTGCATTAATAAGCTCACGTGCATTAAAATCAGATTTTAGAGAGCAGCTGATGAAGGCTCTGAAGTGAGAGTGCATGCTGATGAAGTGCCCAGGTGCTTTACTCGACTGCTCAATCAGTAACCACACCACACACATGCAAAATGAAGAACCCACGCCAGAACATTTTTAATTACAGTACAAATCCCTCATTCACCAACACCTCCCCTTTTTAAACAAGAAAATTACAGTATCCTGGTCAAAGCCTACCAAATTGTTAAATATGCAAAGTAGCTTTATTAAGCACTATGCAAATTACCAATTAGGTGTCCCTTGTGTATTTTCCGCCAAGGCTTCAACTGCCTGCCTCACATTTGTTTTTCAGGCATACATATTTATTTATTTTATTTTTAGATTTTTATATACCGGTGTTCCTATATGAAATAAAGATCACATCGGTTTACATTGAAACAGAACATGAAAATTGCCAAAAGGCATTACATAGAACAAGGTTATGAAACTTGGAACAGTGTACATAAGTTCAAAATTTAACAATAACGTTGTAACATTGATGACCAAAAGATAAAGGAGAAAAAAAAAAAAAAAAGACTTAAACAATTAAGTTGACAGGTCTTATTGAGCATAAAATTATAACGTATAAGTGAGAAAGTCTCAAGTGTCCTGCAGCAAGAGATTAGATACCGAAGTAGGTAGTGGTATGGAAAATGGGGGTTTGTGAAGAAAATATAGTTTATACATATAGTTTACAACAAGCTGTTAAATATATAGTAGATCTCCAAACCAGGGTTACAGTCCTTTAGGGGCTGAATCCTACATATTATATGCAGATATAAACAGCAGAAGTCATAGCGCTCTCTAATGAATAGCAAACACTACGGAAAACAGTTTAGTTTGCCTGCTCCATCGTGTTTCTCACAGCTTCTGCCAAATGCATTTTGCCGTTCTAGTTACAATATTAAGTAGGAGGAAGGAAAACTTTTTAAAAGTTTAAAAAATATTGCTGGCAGACAGGTTCGGGAAATGGACACTCAGTTAACAAGCATCCATTTCCTGAACCCATGGCTGTGGCCGATTAGTAAAACAGACGCCGATAAGTTCAGCATCTGTTTTCCTAAACTGGCGGATGGCCGCTGACAGCCGACCGCTCACGGGCTCTCACGGTCAAGGAGGTGCTAGGGGCACGCAAGCATCCCTAGTGCCTCCTTGACAATGAGACCCCTAACTTAAATATTGCATGGCACCCCCGGGAGAGGTGCCTGGGGGCGCACTAGGAAAGTGGGCGCTGAATACTCAGCGCCCGCTTTCAGCACTCTTTTTTTTGCATCGGCCTCTGAGGATGGTGTGTGTACCTCATTTAATGCAAGAAGGCTTGAGTTCGGTGGGAATCTGAATGTAGTAATCCCTAAAGAGACACTAACTTCCATAAGTCTTCTATGTTAAGGCTTCAATTTTCAATATGAGCAAAATAAACAGTTAAGCAACAGGCTGATCCACGCACTTATCTTGCATATTTTAGAAGCCCATATTCAGTTACGGGCTAGATTGAAAAGTTAGCTGGCTAAGCGTATCTGGCTAACTTTGGAGGTATACTCAGTGGCACATCTGCACTAAGGAACAGAGAAGGCTATTTTAAAGATAGTCAGATATATTTATACAGCTAACTTTAGGACAGCTCTATGGCATGACCAAAGTTAACTGGATATGTTATCTGGCTAAGATCCCAGAAAAGTTCCCAGAACCACCCCTATGGTATCTGGTTAAATTGCAGCCAGACAATGCAATAACTTGCGCGTTATCAGGTTAAATGCCTCTGAATATGGACTTCCATACTCTGCAATTTTATTAGCATGTTTCCATTTAGAATTTGCATGCATTTCTTTTGCACACTTTTGGAAACAAAAAACCCTAGTGCTGAAATATTAGTTTCATTTCATTTTATAGGCATTTGCAACTAATGAATGGTAGTCCAGTAATCCCTGAACAATCTCTCTCTCTCTTTCTCTTTTCTCTCTCTCTGTCTTACAGTTTTCTGTTTTCCAGGTCATCACCTCCATAGAACCACTGTGGATTGATTTTAACAGCTGCAACATTTCAAAAGCAAGAAAACAACCTCCTATTTGAGAAACACTGATTTCAGCTGAATGCCAGCTGGGACACTTGGCTGCAGAATAAACAGGATCCCATTTACATAAGACCATGAAGCATCACAATCATTGGGCAGGCTGAGAAATCTCACAGACAAAAAATTCCAGCAGCATTTCTAGTCCTCCATCCTCGTGTCACCCACCAGGCACAGCATGATGGTTCTGAAGTTTAACATTTATTTTTAAAAAAAAATGTCCATGAGATCGGCAGGATTCGTCGGGCCTCTACCGTCAGCTAAGCTAATGGCTGTTGCTTGGTCAGCTTTAATGTTCCACATTTGAGAACTCAGTAAAAAATGTTTAAAGAAAATTCTCGGGGTAAACTATTCTTTTTCCCCCCTCGCACTGCAAAGCATTTGAAATGGCGAGTTTGGGATTCTTGCACTTCTTTTTCTTATCTAATTAGTAACCAAAGGCGGGAGAGAAGGAAAGAATAATCCAGACCCTCACTCAATTTAAAAAGGGCATTTACCATATAAAGTCACTTGTGTTTTCTAATTAATAAATGAACGATATGTTCCAGGTTCCCCGTAATGGCCTTTCCTTACATTAAAACACTGTTAATCTGCTGTAAGAAGGCGATATTAACCATTTTGCACCCATAACAAATGATGCACACCCAGCCCTTGATTTTCATTAGCATCGGATCTTATGACTGCAAGGGCCAGATGTACCAAAGAGTTGCTTCCATTTTGGGCAGTGATTTTGTAACAGCCTAAGTTACACCAGTTTTCACAGCACACATGCATGCATACATTTGCTTTGAAAACTACCTGCACAGTTTTGGGGGAAAATTTATGACGTGCACACATGCAAGTCCCACCTAGGCTTGGCTGGCCAGAATGCCTACAGGCTACATGCATGCCATCTGATGTGCATATTGGCTTGCCAGTTTTTTAAAAAGGGGCCATTTCCATTTCACCCTCAAACAGACATCCCTTTGAAAATTATCCTCAAGGAGGTTAATCTAGGCAAATAAATTGCAGGCCTTAGGTGCTTACATTTGGGAGACTTGTCAGCTGAAAACTTAGATACCTAAATTTGACTGGAAGTCTGCTTAAATTTAGGGACCTAAAAATTTAGGCATCTAATTTAGTGAATGAGGGGAAATTTTTCAAAAATTGCTCTGTTTATAAATGCCTACATTTTAAGAGTCTAAATTTAGTATAATTTGCAGTCAAATTTAGAAATCTAATAAATTTAGGCCTGTAATTCATATGCTCAGATTTAGGTGTCTAAGGACCTGGTTTACTAAGCTTTAATCCCGTAGACACAGAATGGGAAAAATTATTTGATCAATCAGGCCCTAAATTAGGTGCCCAGTATTAAAAAATCCCTTTGCTAAGTGCCTAACTTTTTCTTCCTCACCTTATCTCCACCTCCATATCCACACACCTTTTAGAGACCTAAATTTAGTAAAAAAAAAAAAATAGGCTTACTTACCAAATCAGGGGTTTCCCAGATTGAAAGGGGCAGGAGCAAAGCCCCAGTCACTCCTGCTCTGCCAGCTTCCAATTTAAAAATGGTGCTGGACACAGGACCAGCTGGCGCCAAGTTGTTTGATGACCATAAAGTAATATGGCTGCAAAACTTGTTTTTCTTTATGGCTATAAAACAACTTGCCATCGGCTGGCTCTGAAACCAGCACCATTTTTTAATCAGAACCGGCAGGGCAGGAGTGATTGGGGCTCGTTCCTGCCCCTGTCCGTCTTGGGCAACCTCCGCTGAGAAGGAGAGGGCTGCAGAGGCAATGGAAGGTGTCTCTTTTGTTTTGTTTTACGCTCAGTGGTTCATGGGCTATCCCCGCGGACCGCTGCTCTCACATTCTTTCCGGCTCGATGGGCTCTGCGGCGTTCTGGAGCAATGGGGCCTGTGCTGTGCCGCCATCCCCAGCAGAAGCGCCATCTCCCAGATTTGTCCCAGGCTGCCAGACCTCGTGGCAAGGATGCCGCCAAAGGGACCCCCAAGCGGCACGTCCCTCAGCTGGTGAGTTAAAGGGACTATGGTGGGAAAAGCTCCATGGCCCCTTCTGATGACATCACTGCCTAGTGCCTTAAAAGGCCACTTCTCTCGCTGTTCCTCACCTCAACATTAGCTCTTCTTCACTTGAAGAGTGCTTACCACAGCAGTCTAGTCTTCTGTGATCCTGTGCCCAGTCTTTGGACGCCTAGTGTCTTTTGTTCCTTGGTCCAGCTTCTAGTCTTCTTGTGGTCCTCCCTCTTCCTCCATGTTTTCTTGGATTCCTGGTTTGACCTCCAGACCTGACACTGCTGACTTCCACCTGCCTCGAACTCTGCCTATACCATGACATCGCTTGACCTCCGCCTGCCCTGACCGCTGTCCAACCTGACTTCGTCTCTATCCTCTTGTACTGCTCTGCCAAATCTTCCTAGTGACAGATCTCCATCTTCGCAGAGGTCAGCCAGCCCCGGAATCCGAGGGCTCAACCTAAGGGGAATGAGGCCTGGTAATGGTGAAGCCCCAGCCTGGCCTCTGCACCAGCCAGCTCCTCCTGCCGACGGTGGGGACCTGTGGGGCTCCTCCCTGTGGATTGCGCCAACCCCGCCTCGGCCCAAGAGTCCATTCCTGCAACATTTGGGGAATAAATGTAATATTTATTTTGGTTTGGCCAATGAACCAAACCTAAATAAACATTAAAGAAAAAAAACAAATCCACCTGTTTGGTTTTAAGGGGTTTTCCTGAGAGTGACCCCCTTACTTCAGAAATTATTCTGGCTCCCCATACCAGAGCATACTAAATTTAACATTTTGCTTTTCAAACTGTGAAAGGGGATAGAACCTCCTATCTAGTTAGACTAGTGGGGTCTTATATCCCCTCAGGAAATTTGGGCTCTCAGGGGAAGGGATATACCTTCCGCAAGACTCGCACGTTTGAATGAAAGAAGAAACCATGCCGTTTCTATTATTGGCCCACGTTTGTGGACTCATCTATGTTTTATAGATGATTTTGGTTTATTTCAGGAACAGCTGAAGGATTTACTATTCCAGGAAGCTTTCGGCAGGGTTGTGGGTGACGGGTCAGTTCAATGTTGCGGATGTTTGTGTTCAGAATATGAATATATTGGTTTTAATATGTACCTTGCTTGAGCTCTATTTAATGTGTTTTGTAACTCACGTAATATGGCAGATC